>NW_026048462.1:15839724-15962363 GCF_023864345.2 Schistocerca serialis cubense
ACCAGACCACCGTTAACCATTCGCTCCAAGGTCTTGTCTATACAGCTCGTTAAGTCGACGCTCCAGTAACCACTTGGAAACGTTTGGTACTTTCCCGGTTTGAGAAGAGGCACCAAAATTCCCTCCTTCCATTTGCTGGGAAAGTTGCTTGTCTGCCTTATTAAATTAGACCACTTCGGAGGACTTCCTTTGACGCTGGTTGCAAGTTTTGCAGCATGCTGTACGGGTTTCGTCGTGACTGGGCACTGTATCACAAGCTGCGAACAGGACAGAGTCCAACTCTCTCACGCAAAGTAGCAATTTTAGACCTCTTAATTGCCAGACCTTGTGTCCAACTCAGCGTTTTCCATGGTGTAGCGGTATCCCGGCTGACAGTGGCACTAGTCAGCGCAAATTGCTCTGCCATTGTCTGAAAAAATGTCTCCAGATGACGTCACAGCCCTGCAGGAGTCACAGCAGCAGTTAGCTCCGCCACTATCACAGACCCAGGCAGCACATAGCAACCCTAATTGTGAACATAGGAGACACTGTATTTCTGCAGCAGTGAGGCTGAGGACTACACTCAAGATCATGTACCACAACGAATACCTATTGAGTTAAGTAAACTTTCCATTCTTATAAATGAAAAACCCACTTAATGTGTGTGTGTGTGTGTGTGTGTGTGTGTGTGTGTGTGTTATTGGAAGAGTATACCAGCCGCCAAACAACCTCTTCTTGCTCCTCCTTAGTCTAGACGACATGAAAGTCAGACATTTCCTTCCTGTCTCCATTAGCAGCCAGTTCTTTGACGTCTATTTTTGTTTATCTTGGGTAGGTTTCGGAGCCATAACCACCAAGGTGGTAGAGGCAGTGCTGGATGGTGGGCCAGTTCAAACCTTTGGAGGTTAAGGGAGTTCTGCAACATTGGTAACTGCTGCCTTGTCTGGCGTTCTGGGAGGAGGTATGGGCTACGAAGTAACTCCAGCACCCAAGTGCATTGAAAAACACAGCTGGTAGTAGTAGTATTAGCAATAGGGATCTTCATTCATGTAGCAGCATCGGTTTTCCGGTTTGGATGTTGAGAACTGAAGTAAAGGAGGCAGCTGCATAGCCTTATAGATCTTTTTGGCTTCACCATATGGGAGGCACTTTGATGTTTTTATCTTCTGCATCTTCCTTTCTTCAAGGGAGACACTGCTATCCATACTCCAGACTGGGAGATCCCCGGAGAAATTTACAAACTTCCAAAGAGATGAACAAAAGACTCCTTTAAGGGCAGTCTTACAGCATTTTCCCCAAGTGGCGTCTCCCTTTCAGGAACAGTAGTTAGTCCCGAGTGCTGGTGTTTAAAACGGTGCATTGTGTTCAAGGGAAAAAAATCTACACATCTAGACTAAGGAATACTGCCTTAACATACTCTGGAAGTTTCGTGCTGTTGATAGTGTAAAAGTGTGATTACACTGTATCACCACACACCCATTCAATTAGGTTTATCACACCAACAATACCTTCCTGGCCTCACCCACTCTGCAGTTCATTTTCTATTGCATACTCTACAGGGCATTGTGCTGGATGTCGTTCACTTGTTGGGAACTAGACGTTTCTACCAACAGCGTCCCATTTGGTTAGTGTTTGACAGATTTTAAGTTCCAGCAAAACCCTCCAAACATCTTTATACGCAGAATAGTGGAACTTTATCAAAGCTACTCTTTGCATTTAACTATTGCAAACACATTCAGACAACCAGCATGCATTCTGTTACTGTTAACAGAGCCTGTTGGACTGGCTGGATGAACCCTGTTATTAGACTGGGTGTTGGTACCTAGCAATGGCCCATCGATTCCACTGGAGGGGGAAGAGAAAAATTGGAAGGCTCCATCTCGGTCCCAGGAAGAACTAGTTAAATAAAAGTCTCTGCATAGAGCCCTGTGTGCCTAGGTAGACTTTATACAACTGAGGCAGAGCAGGTCCCTCAGAGGTTGCCCGCTAACGACTATTCCATCTCCACAGCCGCACATCTCTTTGGCACACCTCAAGACTGAGCCGCTATTTATAGAGGTTTCCACCATCCTCACAACGTGCGTGGCCAAGCCAAGATCCCATTACCTGTGATACACCACATTCCACCATCGTGCTGTGAGATGAGAATAATCGAGCAGCACTAGTCAAATAGCGCATGCAACAACAGTTACGAGAATATGTGGACAGTGTAGGTGAAGCAGAATTACTCTCCAATCAAACAATATTATTTACTTTGTTACATATTTTGAGATTCTGTTAGGGTGTGTTGCTGCAAGGATGCTGAGAATGTCAAAATGTGTAATTTACACCTTAGAAAATCCCGGATGGGGCAACAATATGAGATAGGATAGATTACAACTCACCACATGGAAGAGATGTTGAGCATCAACCAAGGGCAATGTAAGAACACAGAACTTAATCCTCCATAAAATGATGAAAAAGAAAAACCGTGCACACACACGGGAGGGTAGTAAGGCCTAAACGCGGAGAACAGCTATCTCAGCTGATGTGGCTGTACACACGAAATGTGTCATGGGGATGGAGGGCAGTATGAGGAAAGGGTGGTGTAGAATGCTGCAGTGCTGCCTATGGGGGGAAGCACATATAGTGTTGTGACAGGACGGTTGGATGGGGAAAGGGGGAAGGGTTGGGGAGAGTAGCAGAAAAGGTGAAAAAACTGTACAGGTGCACGGGAGGGGGGGGGGGGGGCGACAGTAGGCGTGTGTAGAGCTGGAATGGGAGCAGGCGTTGGGACAGAAGCAGGTGTAGCTGAGGCCCTAACAGTGACAGCGCAGTGACTGTCGAAGTCTAGCACATCAGGTCAGGCAGCCATCTCAAACTGGACGGTCCAGCTGCCTCTCAGCCAGTCTAGCAGTGGCCATCCACAGTGACAAACTGCTCGTCAGAGGAGATGCTCACATAGAATGCGGTACAGTGTCTCGTTTTTGGGCGCAAAAACAACCGGGGTCATATGCGCACACGTCAAAACTATAGAACACGAAGACAGAGGTGTTAAAAATGACTAAATGTCAATCCTAATTGACATAATAGAAGACAGTGAAAAACAGGGACGTGGAGAAAGAGCTACTAAAGTCACCATACAAAACGGAGGTCCAAAACTAAAAATTAAATGCTTTTCGTCATATCGCTTTCACGGACAGAAACTAAATCGTGGTCCACAGCCCACGCGTCAATTGCTAAAACGGTCGATAAATCAGACGGCAAGTGGGAACATAAACGGTTAAGAAATGGACTTTCAGCCGGGAGGAAGCGAACAGTTAAAATTTGGGCGCAGTATAACAAGTAGTGGGGGAGCGCCACTTATAAAATGACGATGGCTAAAAAGACAGTGCCCAATACGCAACCGAGTTAAAATGACTTCCTCCAGGCGGCAGAGCCGAGAGTAGGTCGTCCATGCCACTGGGAGAGGCTTAATAATCTTGAGCTTATTCCTTTAAGGAAGGACCAACGGCGATGCCGAAGGGACGCTACCTCCTGATGGACAGCAACACAGTGATCACTGGAGGGAATATAGAAACTAGTGGGATGAGGTAAGAGGACTGCAGCCTTGGCAGCAGCGTCAGCAGCCTAGTTTCCTGGCAGACCGACATGACCAGGAATCCACAGAATTCACACTGGCTCCAACACGAGTGATAAAGTTGCACTAAGGGATGGGTGGTGTAAAACGCACAGAGACTTTGAAGGGCGCCTAGTGTGTGTGAGCACGACAATTTAATAGTCTGTGACGCCAGATGTGGTCTGTGGCCTGATAAGAGGCGAAGAGCTCGGCTGTAAATACTGAGCAGTGTGTCGGAAACCGACAACTAAAGACGTGAGTGCCAATGACGAAGGCACATCTGACCCTACAGTCAGTCAGAGCCATCAGTGTACACAAATGTACTACCGCGAAATTCTGTGCGAAACTAACGAAACTGAAGGCGACAGAGTAAGGCTGGAGTAGTGTCCTTACGAAGTCAATGAAGGCCGAGGTTAACAAGGGCCACTTCACGAAGCGAAATTGGCGAAGCATTCACACCCACTGGGGAAGTTGCAGGTAGTTTGAAATTAAGCTGCCGAAGCAAGCGCCGGAAACGGACTCCAGGAGGTAACAGGGAAGAGGGATGTGCCCCGTACTGGCGATCGAAGTAAGCATCGAACAAGGAGGCATAGCATGGGTGGCCACGCATGGCTGACTAACAGCATGCCTGAGGAGAAAGTCATGACGGTAGGACAGTGGTAGTTCAGCCGCTTCAGCATACAGGCTCTCACTTGGGGTAGTGTAAAAGGCGCCAGTGGGCAAATGGATAACATAATGGCGGATGTGTTGAGATGGCGTAAGAGGTTGGACGTGCAGATGCATAAACAAAGCACCCACAGTCGAGTTTCGGATGGAGAATGGATCGCTACAAACGGAGGTTCGATCAGCATGCCAGGAGGTACCATTGAGGACATGTAGGACATTGAGGAACCGCGTAAGACTGGCTGCCAAGTAAGACACATGAGAGGACCAAGAGTTTCCTAGCGAGCATGAGCATCATGAATTTCGTAGTTTCAACTAACGGAAGGGCAACATGCCCAAAATGTAAAGATGGTAGGAGAAACCATTTGCGCCGCCAGAAATTCATACCGACGGGTTTGTCAGTGGAAAAACTAAAACCATTGTAAGTGCTCCAGGAGTACAGACGATCGAGACGATGTCGATGACGCCGCTCAGTGACAGGTCCGTGAGAACTGGAATAGAAGGCAAAGAGGGAGCCAAAGATATCCGGTAGGCGACAGGCCATTATAGGGTAAATGGCGATAGCTAATAGGATGATGCTCAGGAGAGAACCCTGAGGCACACCGTCTTCCTGGATAAAGGTGTCCTACAAGGCAGAACCCACATGCACCTTGAAAACTCTGCCTTCTAAAAATTCCCGCAGGAAACGGGGCAGGCAGCCACGGAAGCCCCACTTGTAAAGAGTTCTCCAGCAGGTGTTGTATGCCTTCTCCAAATCGAAAAACACGGCCAAAGTCTGGGATTTCCGCAGAAAACCATTCATGACACGGGTGGACAAACTAACGAGATGGTCAACTGCAGAACGCCACACTCTAAATCCACACTGTGCAGTCGTTAGTAAATAATGACACTCGAGCCGGGCGTGATTCATACGTCACCTTGCAAATATTGTCAGTGGGAGAAATGGGGCGTAAGCTAGAGGGAAGGTTTTTATCCTTACTGGTCTTAGGTATGAGGGTGACAGTGGCTTAATGGCAATGGCCAGGAAATGTGCCCTCTGCCCAGATGCGGTTGTACATGTTAAGTAGGAAACGCCTGCCTACAAGAGAGAGGTGCTGCAAGATCTGAATTTGCACAACACTGGCCCTGGGGCGGAGGATCAGGATGAGCTGAGAGCACGATCTTGCTCCCTTATAGCAAAGGCGGCATTATAGCACTCACTATTCTGAGAAGGGAAAGGTATCGCCAGAGCCTCCTTCGCTCATTTCTGGTGGAGGAAGGCAAAGTGATAGTGGTAAGAGCTCAAAAGGTCGGCAAAATGACGACCCAAAGTATTTGAAATAGCAATAGCGTCCACGATGATATCGTCTGCTACTTTCAAGCTAGAAATGGGCAAATGGATCTTGGTCCCAGACAGTCGTTTGAAGTTGGCCCACATGACAGAAGAAGAGGTGGAACCGTTAAAAGAACTAATGAATGCAATCCAGCTAGCTTTTTTGCTTTCCCGAAAAACGCGACGACACTTTGCACGCATCTGATTTTAATGAATGCAGTTTGTCATCATAGGATGGCAGTAAAAGCGTGGAGAGAACATCTCCGTGCGCGAATTGCGTCGCGGCATGCCTCAGTCCACTAAGGGACTGGGACACGACGTGGTGAAGAGTAATTGCGAGGAATGGAATGTTCTGCAGCAGTAAGGATAACATTTGTGAGATATTCCACCTGGTCATCACAGCTGGGGAAATACTGTTCTTTGGAGGTCGCCAGGGAGGAGTAAAGCCGCCAATCAGGCTTAGTAAGATGCCATTTCGGTGTGCACACAGGTCAGGTAGGAGTCAGCAGACTGATAGCACATGAGAAATGGACGCTCAAGTAGGTGTTACAAAGAGTGGACCACAAAAGACGATGGGAGAGCTGGAAAGTGCAAAAGTATAGGTCCATATGAGAATATGTGTGGGAGGAGTCAGAAAGGAATTTGGGTGCTCCACTGTTAAGGCAGAAGAGGTAGAGTTGGTTAAGAAGGTCAGTCAAGAGGGAACCTCTCCGACAGGCTCTGGGAGAACCACAAAGAGGATGGTGTTCATTAAAGTCGCCGAGTGGCAGAATTGTAGGAGGTAGTTGCGCAATAAGCTGAAGGAAGTTTGGCCTGGTGACATCAAATGACTAAGGGATGTAAACGTTACAGGGGGGAAAAGTCAGGTGAGGAAGATAAAGGGGAATTGCAACAGGTTGAAGATGGGTAGACTACGAACTGTCATCCCCTACGAGCAGCATGACAGCCCAATGAGATGGATTGCCGACCCCAGGGGGAAGGTCAAAACGAGCCAGGAAGGAATATCAAAGCTTCAAGTGGTCGCGAGAGTGCGATTTCTTTTGCTGAAGGCAGCGTACAAGGGGATGCTGCGATGCTAAAAGCTGCCGTAAATCCTCTTTTTGGGACCGAAGGCCACGAACGTTCGAGTGGAGGAGAGTCACGATGTGGACGAGACGGAGTGTCACCTTGGTGGCTGCCGAGTGTCAGCCTGCGAAGAGTCACTGCTTCAGGGCACAAATGCAGGAGGATCCCGCTCCATGGGGTGCACAGAAGCATTGGATTGCTTGTGCTGTCGGTCTATGGAGTCCAACGCAGAAAAACGGTTGGTGGTGCGCACAGGCAACACTCAGGCCAGCCAGGCTAAGGTGTCACATAGCAATACTGTCGAAGAGGATCGCAGAGTGGAAGATCGTTTGCCTTTGGTGGACTACTTCAAGCCTTTCTGGTTAGCAAAGGGACAGTTGGGGGTTGTTTGGCTGGAGGGATGTAGGAAGTCTCCATGGGAGTACTACTCCTGCCCTTTCTGGCCTACCAGTTGTGTAACTGGTGGCTTCGCCCCTTGAGCTGAAAGTTTGATGTCTTGTTGCACATCTGGACGGGGGGATGGCGATGCTACCGTGACGCTGGGCTATTTCACAACCTCAGAGCTGAATTTGAGGTCGCATGTCTGTGTGGGCATGTCCTTCATGAATCTAGACGTACTAAGAACAGAACTATAGGTACCACACGGGAGAACACAGTATTTGCGACTAACCAATAACTTGCGAGTGACTGGGTAAGGTACTTTTTCCCTTACACAGATCTCTTGGGCAGCCCACGCATCAAGGAACACAGGAAAATACAGAGAGGCGGCGGCACGGCCGCCATTGCACTTGATACAGCAGAGAGGAGGCGGCAGACGATTGCCCTGATGCACATCCCTACAACAGATTACACACTTGGCTGGGTGTCGACATTAGGTTCTAGTGTGGTTAAAACGAAGACACTGGTAGCAGCACATCCGGTTCGAAATGTACTGTCTAACTGTTATAATTTCATAGCCTGCTTTGATCTTGGACAGAAGCACCACTATATCAAAAGTGATAAAAATAGTGCAGGTGGGCATTAGAGAGGAGTCTACCATTTTTATAACCCGATTTATGGAAATGACACACTGATCAGAGAGATAAGATTGGATTTCAGCCTCAGTTAAACAGTCAAGCAGCCTAGTTTAATTAAAGCCACAGGAAGAATTCAGAGGTCCAAGGGCCTCGACACAAACAGGGTTGCTGTGGAGAAGTTAGGTGGTAAGAGGTTGTTGCGATTGAGAATCAGAAGCAGCAGGGCTCAAAATTGCAATACCTTTCTGAACAATAAACGGATTTACCACGGCGAAGGACTGACAGTCTTCAGTATAAGAGACCATGAGGAACCGTGGTGCAGCTGGAAGGGATTTTGAATCGTTAGCCTCATACCGTTTACGTTTCATAGACGTCGACTGTGAAGACTATTTGTTCACGGCGAGAAAATCCCCCAAGATTGCCAGCATCTCCGGTGGCACGCTCCTTCACAAATGGGGGCACCTGCCCTAGGTGACTGTTCGCACCTCCCCAACACCTGACTGAGGAATCATACGGCAATTTAGGAAGGTTGCAGCTCAGGCAATCATCCCTCTCTGGGCCTGGCCTGTACCATTGGGTACGTGCCAACTCTACCTGCCGACACGGGGCTGAAAATTACGCGTTACCCACTCACCGGTTACATATCAGACGCATGAGCCAGCCTTCGGGAGTGCACAGTGAGGAAGAAGAAAACGAGGACCCTCGAACACCCAAGCGGAGGAACGAGAGGAGAAGGTAAACAAAGAAAGGAAAAGGGAACGAACAGATAATGCGGAACATTCCCAGTAATACCCCAGACATGTTCCGCAAGGGAGGGGAAAAAGAATAGCGAGAGGACATACATGCAGCACAGAAGGGAGAAAATGCTGCAAAGGCTGGGGCCCCACGGTAGCCGAGCACAAACCCACCAAAAAGTGGCGAGCCCCACTGGGGGGTGCGGCACAATGGTTGGAGCCGAGTCAGTAGACTGTGTGGCCACGTTCACGGGTGGCCCTGCCTCTGACACTGTAGGAGATACCCACGATGAGACAAAAATAGGTGACAGTGGTAGGACACACGGGACAGGTCTCACATCTATGTATGTTCTACTGATACGTGATGTGTAGCAAGGAGTAGGGTGTTGTGTTCAGATAGGGAAGGATGCCGATACTGCTTAGGTCGGGTGTGAATTGGAATGCTGCTGTTGAAGACATGGGAAACATTTCACATTTTCAGGCACTATGAGAAGTAGTCGAAACTTTGGAAATCAAAGGCTGGACAGTCACATCCGTATACAAACCACCGGACGTTGATCTCAAAATCAATCTAGCAGATAACTTTTCTAGTCAACACACGCAAATAGTGACTGGTGAATTCAACTGTCACAGCACCACGTGGGGGCTATGAGCATGATGATGAGAATGGTATTACAATAATGGGCGGAAGGCAACCATCTGAGCCTTATACATGACCCTAAGCAACCTGCATCTCATCAGTGGCAGATGGAAAAGCAGATACAATCCTGATCTGATATTTTGCAGCGAGAACATCTCACAACAGTGCATAAAATCTGTCTGCAATCCTATTCCAAATACACAGCACAGACCGATCATGTGCGAAATCTACGCAGCAGTTAGACCACAAACAGTTCCGTTCAGAAGTAGGTTATACTTCAGGAAATCCAACTGGCCGAAGTTTACAGAAACGCTGGACGCTGCAATTCCCAATACAGAACCTTCACCTGACTCATATGACACTTTTGTGAGGGCTGTAAAGAGGTGCTCCAGAATTGCAATGCTTCGGGGTTGTCGAACATCATACATTCCTGGTCTAACTTCAGAACTCACTGCCCAATTTACAGAGTATAAGGTGCTATTCTAAGAAGATCCATTCGACGAGACAATGCTACTGGCTGGGAAGAAACTTATTGCATCTCTGAAGAATCCAAAAGGAATTCTGGTGTTAAAACGACGGAAGAACTTGATCTCATCAGAAACAGTCAAAGCGTGGAGATTATTGAGACGCCTCAATAATGGCCCAACCAGATCCACATCACACTGCAGCATTACTGCAGATCAGATAGCAAACTAACTGCTCATGAATGGGAAAGGAAGCCATAGAATCAAAGTTCCGAAAGTACAGCAAGAGGCCCAAGAACAAACGAGGAATCTGACTCTTCCTTTCCAGATTTCTGAATTAAACAAGGCTATTAAGGAGAGCAAAACTGGTAAAGCATCCTGTCTAGATGACTCCCGTATGGAGCAACTCAAGATTTTCGGTCCAGAAACAAGAAAGTGAATCCTGCAGCTTTTCAACAACTGCATAGAGCCATATACCAAAGATCTGGCGAAAGAGCAGGGTGATAGCTCTTCTGAAACGTGGAAAGGAAGCAAATCATCCCAAGAATTTCAGAACAGATAGCCTTTTGTGTCACCCTTATAAACTGTTCGAAAGTATGATTCTGAATAGAAACCTACCAGTAATAGACCCTGTTCTCATACCTGAACAAGGAGGATTTCGACCAAACAGAAGCTGCACAGGGCAACTTTTGAATCTCACTCAGTTTATAGGGAATGGCTTTGAAACCCGTCAAGTAACTGATGTGGTCTTCGTGGATCTCACAGCAGCGTATGATACAGTCCATCATCGGTTACTCCATGCAAAATTATACAATATGATCAAGAACGCCCACCTCGTTAGACTACTCAGCACCCTCCGCCAAAACCGTAGGTTTTTTTGTTGAATTTCAAGGACAACACAGTCGCTGGAGAGCGCAGAAAAATGGTCTACCTCAGGGAAGTGTCTTGGCTCTACTTCTCTGCAACATTTATACCAACGACCAGCCATTGACCCCAGGCACAAAGAGGGCTACACAGAGCTCATGCTTTGAAAGAGTGGAAAGAAACCGGACAACAGCACTTAGAACATTGTGAAAGTATTACAATCGGAACCAACTCAGACCAAACCCTTCGAAGACACAAGTGTGTGCCTTTCATTTAAGGAACAGGGAAGCTAATCGTGAGCTACATATTGCATGGTCAGGCATCCAACTACATCATCATCATCATCATCATCATCATCATCATCATCATCATCATCATCATCATCATCATCATCTACCTAAATACTTGGGAGTCACTCTCGATAGATCTCTGACATTCAAAACTCACTGCAAGAACACTAAAATTAAAATCTCCGCTCGAAACAACCTAATTCGCAAACTAGCGGTGACACAGTGGGGATCACATCCACAAACTATTCGCCGTTCTGCAATGGCACTGTGCTGTTCTACTGCTGAATATGCTTCTCCAGTCTGGTACAGGTCATCTCATGCCAGACAAGTAGACATTGCTCTCAACGAAACCTGCAGGTTGATCACAGGTTGCTTAAGACCTACCTAAACTGATATGCTCTACTGCCTGGCTGGAATAGCGCCACCATGGGTACACAGAACAGTGGTTGCTAACAAGGAGAGACTGAAAGTGGAACAGGACAGTGCCCATCCACTGCACGGACATAATCAACCACAGCAACGGCTGAGATCGAGAAAGAGCTTCCAGAGAAAAGAGCTTCCAGAGAACATCCGAGAAGCTCACCATTTCACCAGAGAAGGCAAGGCTGGAGTTATGGAAGAAGTCGACGCCTCACCTGCAGACGCCAGAAGCTGAAGAACTACCACCTGGACACAACGAGAGCTGGCTGGTGTGGAAATCTTTAAACAGATTACGATCAGGAGTTGGACGATCCAGAGACAACCTGAAGAGATGGGGCTTCATAACAGAAGATACGTCCTGTGATTGTGGACAAGAACAAACCACAAGCCACATGCTCCAGTGCCTTTTGTGCCCTACATCCTGCACGAAGATTGATCTCCTGCAAGCCACTCCAAGCGCCTTGGAGGTTGCAAAGTACTGGGCACATGTAATATAAATACAATATTTACTGACGTGTGTGACTAGTGTAGGTGTTTGTTTGCAGCCAAGACAAGATTTTAGAAAAGTAAGCAACAGAATCAAAATTGAATGAAGAATGGACAGAGCGAGTTCTGTTATAATGTTGTTACGTAAATTCTTCAAAAGAAGGAACTTAATGATAAGTACTGACTTATCTAGGAGAAAGGTTCCAAGATAGGGTTTGACAGTATAAAAGTCTAGCGTACATTTTTTGCTATTGTACCTTCAGAGACAAGTATTTACGGGATACGCTGAAGCTTTTTCCTAGTACAAAAACGTAATAAAATCAATATGGAAAAGGAAAGAAAAACTAAATAAGTATTCAACTTGCGCCATTTATACAGACACATTTCTGGTATAGGAAGTAACACTGCTATGCGGTAGTACAGAATCTACTGTATTTCTACAGTAGATCAGTTTTCCACTTCCATATTCTGTAGCTGTTAGTCAGCCAATGTAGTGGAATTAACATGCAGGCAGTTTTCACAAAACGTCGATCTCACAGCCTTAACCATAAAGTTAGTAACAGTAAATTACTCAATTTTAAGGAAACAGTACCTGAAGATATTTGTTCCAAAACAGCGAAACTGCGACATCAAGGAGTGTAAAGGGCAGATCAAGAATGTTGGTTGTTTCGTTGGTTGATTGGGGATGGGCTGGGGTGGCAGGAGGGGACCAAAAAGCAACGTCATCAGTCCTGAGATCTAAGGTGGCAGAAACAGAGAGAGACAACACAAAGGACAGTCAGTCAGTCAGTCAAGGGGAAGGTGAAATGGGCAAAGAAAGAAGTTAAAGATATGAAAGGGCAGCAGGGAGAGGACAGATCAGGATGGGGTGGGCGCAAACAGAGAGAGCAGGACCGTCACAGATACGCAATGCGCTTTGGGGCATCAGCTCCACCATTCATACCATATCATACACCACACCATACCATACAGAATACCGTAGCATGCGCAATACCATGATCGTGACAATGTGGGCAACACCACGAGAAGATCAAAAAAGGGGAATCAAAATGGCAGAGAAACCAGGCAAAATGCAGGGGAAAAAGGGGAGAAGAACCCGGCCACTGTGGAGACTAAGGCCAACGGCTCCATAAGCAATGTGAACGCTAACTAATGGCCTCCAGTTCCAGACGAATATTCGATGATTTGAACACCGGAAGAGACCATTTTCGCGAAGAAAACCGAGGAAAGATGTTACCATATGAGGATCATCTGCTAACACGCAGGACAAGGAAGGTTGGAGGGGATATGTAGTAAGAAGGGCCGAAACGCAGGGGCAATCCAGAAAATATGAATCACGGTGGTGGGGGGCCCCGCAATTACAAGGTGAAGAGGATTGGGAGTTAGGCTCACTGCTGGGTAAAAAACTACTGGTCAACCTAGTATGGCCAATTCGAAATGGCAGAGGGTGGAAGACGCCAAATGGGAGAGTTGAACGAGAGAATGCCATGTGGAGCTACCCCAGGGAAGGAAGGGGGAGAGGTATCGACGCCATAGGTACTAGGAGGGAGTTATTCCCCAAATGGTTTATCTCACGCTACAGAGAGAAAATTTATAAGTGGAGGTCAAACTCCAAAGAGGGACCAGAAACACTAAACAAGGAAGGATCAAAGAGAAAAAGCAATGGCAACAAAACTGGAAGGAACACAGAAAACCAGATGGCTGGCCAGGTCAACATACTGTAGGTATGAAAACTAAGGGGGGGCCAGAGGGGCCAGAGGGGGAGGGGTTACGACAGGGAGGAAAGGAGGATAAGTGCAGAGCGGTAAGGAAGAAAGGGCTGGTATAACTATGGGTCCCGTGTAAGCCATGCATGAACTTATGGTAGAACCCCAAGCCTCAGGGAGGGGGGGGGGGGGGGGGGGGGAAATATGGAAAACGTGTTTAATGAACAAGAACTAAGTACACACATCAAAATAGATTTGCACCACCTTGGTTCCTAGAGTTCCGGAACATGTACAAAAAATTGGAAGAGAGATCAACATAAACATCATTCCCCCCATTTTATTGCTCATGAAAACTACACATAGCATGTTGTACCACCATACAGCGAGACCTTCAGAGGTGGTAGTTCAGATTGCTGTGCACACTGGTACCTCTAATACCTAATAGCACGTCCTCTTGCACTGATTCATGCCTGCATTCGTCGTGTCATACTATCCACAACTTCATCACAGCACTGTTGGTCCAGATTGTCCCATTCCTCAATGGCGATTTGGCGTAGATCCCTCAGAGTGGTTGGTGGGTCACGTCGTCCATAAACAGCCCTTTTGAATCTATCCCAGCCATGTTAGATAGGGTTCATTTCTGGAAAATATGCTGCCACTCTAGTCGAGCGATGTCGTTATCCTGAAGGAAGTCATTCACAAGACGTGCACGATGGGGGCGCGCATTGTCGTCCATGAAGACGACCGCCTTGGCAATATGCTGCAGATATGGTTGCACTGTCGGTCGGAGGATGGCATTCACGTATTGTACAGTCATTACAGTGCCTTCCATGACCACCAGCGGCGTACGTTGGCCCCACATAACGCCACCCCAAAACAGCAGGGAGCCGCCACCTTGCTGCACTGCCTTGGCAGTGAGTCTAAGGCGTTCAGCCTGACCGGGTTGCCTACAAACAGGTCTCCAACGATTGTCTCTAAGGTATATGGGACACTTATGAGTGAAGAGAACGTGATGCCAATCCTGAACAGTCCATTTTGCATGTTGTTGGGCCCATCTGTACCGCACTGCATGGTGTCGTGCTTGCATAGATGGACCTAGCCATGGACTTTGGGAGTGAAGTTGCGCATCATGCAGCCTACTGGACACAGTTTGAGTCTTAACACGATGTCCTGTGGCTGCACAAAAAGCATTACTGAACATGGCGTTGCTCTCAGGGTTCCTCCGAGCCATAATCCGTAGGTAGCGGTCATCCTCTGCCCTTGGGCGGCCTGATCGAGGCATGTCATCGAAAGTTCTTGTCTCTCTCTCTCTCTCCATCTCGTCCATGCCCAAACAACATTGCTTTGGTTCATTCTGAGACGCCTGGACACTTCCCTTGTTGAGAGCCCTTCCTGGCACAAAGTAACAATGTGGAAGCGACCAAAGCGCGGTATTGACTGTCTGGACATGGTTGACCTACACACAACATGTACCTCCTTCCTGGTGGAATGACTAGAATTGATCGGTTGTCGGGCCTCCTCTGTGTAACAGGTGTTGCTCATGCATGGTTCTTTACATCTTTGGGTGGGTTTAGTGATATCCCTGAACAGTCAGACTGTCTGTAATACAACATCCACAGTCAACGTCTAATTCCAGGAGTTCTGGGAACTGCGGTGATGCAGAACTTTATGTGTGTACATCGACAATAAGATAAAATATTTGCAACCTATAAATACTGTCAAGTATTTTTGCTTTTATAAGTATTGTAGATAACACACCATACGTAAAAGACACCGAAAATACCTTTAACATTTGTGTGTCCTACCATTATGTTTTTCATTTTTCAACGTAACTCATTGACAAAGAAGGTCAAGTGAAAAAATGTGAGACAACTTACACTTTTGAGCAATATGATACGATTTCCTAGCAATTATGAAGAAAATACAGAAGTACATTTTCCAAGAAATTAACCATGTAAAAGAAATACACTCACTAAAAACTTAAATACAAAGTAATGATGTTCCACAAATGCGAGAGAAGATGCCATGCACTATTTTGAAGATTGTGATATACAGATTCATTTTCTAAAACCTTTGGAAATTCTACACAATGAGGTAAATGTAACCAATCTTCAATGTAAAATTACATTTTCAGTTAGTTTCATTGAGCAATATCAATGCTGCATATTTTAGTTGTTAAATATCCCCCCCCCCCCCGAGAGTGACTGAATAATCTACAAGAGCACTTACCTCCTCTGCTAACTCCAAGGGCGACATCGTTTGTCTTCTCGACCTTTTATGTGTATGGAACTGTAAGAAATGAATGAGCACACATTGTACAACGTAATAATGTAATTTAATAGTAATGTCACAAACATAATTAACCGCAACACTAAGAATATCCCTGGTGCTAATAAAACAGGACTTCATTTCTAAAATGTCTGAAATTTTTTCATATTAAGGCATATATAACAAATTCTAATTCTAAGTCTGTTTCTTTGCAGGATTTCACAGGCAAAGCGCCCTCTTACAAAGTCAAGAAACTGAAATATCACAGGATCCGTCGTTTGAACTAAACCCTAGCTGCTCAGTCCTCAAAGTGTTAATATGCATTTCCTTTTATTGCTCATCTTAATACCGGAGGAAAACTCATTTCAAAACGAAAACCATCATAAAATATAACTTCAGTGGCAAAATGAGGTGGAACTTTTGTTACAATGAATGAACTATTTACTGACATGTAAAAATAATGCTACAATACATAGGAATCTGGTTCCTTGAGTCATCATTTAATTACAAAAATGTTATGCACTAATGATACTGAAAATTCTATCCCCAAAAAGTGTCACATGTGAGTGAAATAAGCTTTGTCTGGGGACAGGATAGCAGCGTATATTCCAGATGTAAAGGGACTGGCATCTACAGAGAACCGGATCTAAGGGGACGCGATTTAAAGGGCAACAGTATAGCAATGCATGTTTCAGGGAAGATAATCTTACCACTTATTGAACATCCAGCGTCAGATTACCCACTTCGCCAGTTTATATTCAAGATAACTCCCCTTCTCACAGTGGGATTTTATCAAGGTCATCCAGGGGAACTAACCGCACTCCTTAGGCAATTTTACGAGTTATATTCAAGATCATGACGTAACTCGATGAAGGTTATTTGATATATTCTTAAAACTCGCATGTAGCCACTCCACGTCTCTCAGCCAATTGGAGCACAATAAAATAGTAGGAAACCAAGGTGGACCAATAAGATCCGAGCTCACCTTCGTCCCCCCCCCCCACCCTCCCCCTCATTATAACCCTTAATAACTAAGTCGACTGTGTAGGCTTTTCCATTCGAAGTCTGAGCATTACTGGGAAGAAACTCATGTTTGCTGCAACTAATAATTATCTAGCGGCAGGGTTTGGATGTAACTATTATAGTCCCTACAACAAACTAACCAACAGATTATAAACAATTTTGTTTTTGTAATACATTTTTACTGTATTTTGCTTATTAATATTTTTCATTTTTATTTACAATGGTATGTATTTGATGTACACACAATGCGTCTATTTACTACACTATGTGATCAAAAGCATCCAGCCAACCCCAGAAACTTATTTTTTCATATTAGGTGCGTTGTGCTGCAACCTACTGCCAGGTACGCCATATCACCTATCTCAGTAGCCATTAGACATAGTGAGAGAGCAGAATGGGGCACTCCGCGGAACTCACGGACTTCGAACATGGTCAGGCGATTAGGTGCCACGTGTGTACACGAGATTTCCAGACTCATAAACATCCCTAGGTCCACTGTTTACGATGTAACAGTAAAGTAGAAATGGGAAGGGACACGTACAGCACAAAAGCGCACAGGCCGACCTCGCCTGACTGACAGACACCACCAACAATTGAAGTGGGTCGTAATGTGTAACAGGCAGACATCTATCCAGACCATCACACCATAATTCCAAACTGCATCAGGATCCAATGCATGTACTATGACAGTTAGAGAGGAGTTGAGAAAACTTTGATTTCATGGTTGAGCAGCTGCTCATAAGCCACACATCACGCCGGTAAATGCCAAACGACACCTCACTTGGTGTAAAGAGAGTAAACATTGGACGATTGAACAGTGGGAAAACGATGTGATGAGTGATGAGTCACGGTACACAATGTGGCGATCTGATGGCAGGGTGCGGGTATGGCGAATGCCCAGTGAACGTCATCTTCCAGCGTGTTTAATGCCAACTGTAAAATTCGGAGGCTGTGTTGTTATGGTGTGGTCGTGTATTTCATGGGGAGGGCGTGCACGCCATGTTTCGCGTACCACTATCACTGGACAGTCCTACATTGATGTTTCAAGCACCTTGTTGCTTCCCACTGTTGAAGAGCAGTTTGGGGATGAAGAGTGCGTATTTCAACTAGATCTAGCACTTGTTCCTAAATCACGGCCTGTGGCACAGTGGTTACACGACAACAACGTCCCTGTAATGGACTGTTCTGCACAGAGTCCTGACCTGAATCCTATAGAAACCTTTGGGATATTTTGGAACGCCGACCTCGTGCCAGGCCTCACCGATCGACATCGATGCCTCTCCTCAGTGCAGCACTCCATGAATAACGGGCTCCCATTTCCCAAGAAACCTTCCAGCGCCTGAATGGAGAAGCTCTCATCAAGGCTAAGGGTGGGCCAACACCATATTAAATTCCAGCATTGCCAATCGAGGGCGCCAAGAACTTTCACGTGACTTTCAGCCAGATGTCTGGATACTTTTGATCACATAGTGTCATTTGTTAATCTGCACAGATGAACCGTATGTTATGATGCAGCAGCCCTCATCAAATCTCTATATACTGACAGTTTATGGAGCCGCACCAATGCCATAAAGCAGGCACACTAATTCTCTATCGAGATAACATTTGAGACCACACTATGCACACCATTAGCCCGCCACTGGGCGCCATCTGCATCTACACAGTACTCGCATATGTTTGATATGAGTGCCAACAAACTCCACATTCTGTGATCCATTCACTTCATCATTGATTACGCCAATAACCTACTTGTTTTCTGGTATTATTTCAAAAGGATTATTAGCTGCGTGTCCGGAAGTGTTCAGTTCTTCAGGAGTATCTAATTGTTTCACATGGATCCCTGCCTTTAACCCAATAGATTAAACTGACTACATCCATACAATGTAACTTGGGATTGACGAAGTTTGGCTTCGCAAACTCATACTGAAAGCGGTACATGTGGAGTTTGGAGAGGTCCACAACACACATACCAATCTAGACAGCCTTCATGGACTGCATTGGAATCTAGGACATCTCTACAGTCTTTCATTAACATGGAAATTCATGACAACATTGCTCAGAGTAGTTTTTGCGCGTGATTCTAACATTCCATACCAAATCTGTGGCATTACTTAATGTTTCTACAGGGCAGAATACGAGGTGCATTCAAGTTCTAAGGCCTCCGATTTTTTTTCTCCAGACTGGAAAGAGATAGAAACATGCGCATTGTTTTAAAATGAGGCAGCGTTCATTGTCAATACGTCCCAGAGATGGCAGCACCGTACGGCAGATAGAATTTTATCGCCAGCGGCGAGAATGAGAACTGTTTTAAATACTTAAAATGGTGACTTCTCCTTACTTTAACAGCGTGCAATCATTCGTTTTCAGAATTTGGTGGTGTGAAACGAACTGAAATTCATCGACAGTTGAAGGAGACATGTGGTGATGGAGTTATGGACGTGTCGAAAGTGCGTTCATGGGTGCGACAGTTTAATGAAGGCAGAACATCATGTGACAACAAACCGAAACAACCTTGGGCTCGCACAAGCCAGTCTGACGACATGATCAAGAAAGTGGAGAGAATTGCTTTGGGGGATCGCCGAATGACTGTTGAACAGATCGCCTCCAGAGGTGGCATTTCTGTGGGTTCTGTGCACACAATCCTGCATGATGACCTGAATATGCGAAAAGTGTCATCCAGGTGGGTGCCACGAATGCTGACGGACGACCACATGGCTGCCCGTGTGACATGTTGCCAAGCAATGTTGACGCGCAACGACAGCATGAATGGGACTTTCTTTTCGTCGGTTGTGACAATGGATGAGACGTGGATGGCATTTTTCAATCCAGAAACAAAGCGCCAGTCAGCTCAATGGAAGCACACAGATTCACCGCCACCAAAAAAATTTCGGGTAACCGCCAGTGCTGAAAAAATGGTGGTGTCCATGTTCTGGGACAGCGAGGGCGTAATCCTTACCCATTACGTTCCAAAGGGCACTACAGTAACAGGTGCATCCTACGAGAATGTTTTGAAGAAGAAATTCCTTCATGCACTGCAACAAAAACGTCCGGGAAGGGCTGCACGTGTGCTGTTTCACCAAGACAACGCACCCGCACATCGAGCTAACGTTACGCAACAGTTTCTTCGTGATAACAACTTTGAAGTGATTCCTCATGCTCCATACTCACCTGACATGGCTCCTAGTGACTTTTGGCTTTTTCCAACAATGAAAGACACTCTCCATGGCCGCACATTCACCAGCCGTGCTGCTATTGCCTCAGCGATTTTCCAGTGGTCAAAACAGACTCCTAAAGAAGCCTTCGCCGATGCCATGGAATCATGGCGTCAGCATTGTGAAAAATGTGTACGTCTGCAGGGCGATTACGTCGAGAAGTAACGCCAGTTTCATCGGGAAAAAAATCGGAGGTCTTAGAACTTGAATGCACCTCGTATAACGCTCTTTGTTCCCTGGCCGTGTCCAGAGAGCCCACTCCCACAAAAGGGCTCCATCCCAAAGTTAATGTATTGGCACCTTACTTCATCATGCAAATGGGCGAGATACGCCAGTTCTAAGGCCAAGATCTTTCTTTCACCATCATCCCCACCTGGTTCACGGATCTTATCCTTTAGTCTGGCAGTTTCTCCTTCACACATTCATCGGGACCCTGGAAATGGCTGGCTCTGTTGTGCGGCGAACCCACAGAGGTGGTTTACATCTAGGTAAATGATTTTAGATAAATCATTATATCGCCTGTACTACTCGTCACACATCCATGAATTACTCATCTTGGCGTACTGTGCAGTCACTGGGAAAGTTTTCCATGAATTCTGCGTTCATAGAAGAGCAAGATGTCAACACCAGTCAACTGTTCAATGCTGACATATTCCGTTCAATGCTGACATATTGCGTGTACCGAATCCCACGAAAGACCTGGCATGAAAAAATAGAAAGCAGAACTACTCTAAAATGTACGTGAGGAAGCGTACATTGCTATTAGTCTATAATCTAGCATATTCTCCTAAACAATGGACGCTAAACTCCAGACGAAGATTCCGATCTTGCTCATCCTCCACTTCCATTATTGCAGTGCCCATTAGTATACCGGACATTGTGGTTATGTCAGGCAATGCCGTTTCATAGAGTGTCTCCAACAAATCCAGGATTTCATGTGGATAGACCCCCTTCTTTATCACAAACTGAAACCTTGCATCATTGGAATATGTAGTCTGGTGATATGCATGACTTCCTGAGGCGAAGACTCTGAAGAGAGACGTTCACGAGGCAAAGCGGTTCCACGAATTAAAGCAATATATTTGATGTGGTTCTCTTGGAAGATGAAATATTCTTTCCAATGGTAGCAGGAATGAGTAACCCTATCACGTTTCAACCCAGAATCAACCAAGTGTTGAACGAGTAAGTGGGCATCACGCCTACTCAAATTGTGAAAGAGGATGGAGACGAGCTTGATAGTTGGCTCTAAGTTGCATTAGTTGTGAGATGCACTGTGGAACATCCCCCATATATCACTATGGTCTCTACAAGGACTTTCGTCTTCTCTATGCAATGGCAGCCCACCAACACGACGATCGGCTGCCTGCTCATACAGGGCATCATTGTTCTACGAGTCAGTCACGAAAATGTTGTTGCGATAAATCCCATCAACTTCCATACCAGGTTCTCGAGCTAAGCCAACCACCGTCTCACAGGATTATTCCCGACATGTGAATCAAACTGGTGATACGAGTCATACGAGTATACAAGTTCATATTCTGCTGAGTATGGTGGTAAATGTTCTGTGACGACTGTATGGGTGGCAGTGGGGTCATAATCACAAACGTGTCACAGGAGCTAGGAGGCACTAAGTTTGTATACGCAATGAAGGAACATTGGATCTGGTAGTGGATGTTCTTGACCTCTAAGGACAGCAGGCAATTCCACACAAGGCTGTTCCTGGCTCGAGCAAACTATGAGGTGTCCTCCTAGATAATATCTCTTTGTGAAAGATTTGACGCATCTGTGACAAATGTCTTGTACCGAAATGTTTTGATAAATCAGGAGCGACATTCTTTTGATTCACAAGCAGTGTTGCTTCCCAATATTTAATAGTTGCAAGAAATCTACATGTTTGGGGTGCCAAGGGAGCAAATATTGAAAAGTAGAGTGGTCCAACTACTTTACGCTTTACTACCTTTTTTTGCAATGTGTGTTCATGGTCATCTTCTGGCTTTCTATTAACTCCAAGTCTGTAAATATAAACCGAATGTTAAGTGTACTCCCTGACGAATTTTGAAATGTTGGGGTTAGTTTGTTTGGGGGAGGAGACTAGACAGCGAGGTCATCGGTTTCATCGGAGTAGGGAAGGTAGTCGGCCATGACCTTTCAGAGGAACCATCCCGGCATCGTCGTCGTAAATGCGAGTCCAGTGTGCATTTGAAATGTCCTGGAGTTTTATTAAGAACGAAATGGCTTAGAAATTATAATGGCCATGGCCATTAGACATATTTTAATTATTACAAAGGACTGCATTTGTTGGGTAATTTCTATTGCTAGCCAAAAGTGACCTTGGAATGTAATATTCATCCCTCTCATCTTGAGTCTCGACATTAATGTGTCCTTTTTCTTTTACTGGCAATATCTTTCAGAAGGAGGATGAAACTGGACCTCACCTCCATTAAGTAGATCAGAGATATATAAGCATGTACCGAGGTGTACATGGCTGAATGCATTACCTAACCCCCCTTCCTGAACGCTGAAAACAGTGATTGAGTATGACTCTTGATAAACTTCCAAACCCGCCTGCTATTTGGCAGCCATTTCTCATCAAAATTTGGTTGATGGTCCTCTCTTCAGCATCACTACTGTCCTTTGTAGGGTGCTCGAGCAGAGTTCAGAACTGTGTTACACTTCATGGAAGTATACCACATGTAGTTACCATTTAAGAGAGCATCCTTTCCACAATGGCTTCACAAGCATTGTGGGAAGTTGCAGGGTATTAGCAGTCCACATTCGAGTTATCAATGAACCTTTGTGAAATTCTGTCCCAGAAGTGATAACAACCATAATATTTAAATGCAGTTGCAGGGCGTATTTGGTAATCTGTTACAGGGTGGGCAGGGGTATAACTGTTGCTACATACAGAATAATGTCGAAGCCAGGTCCAATGCAGTGTAGGTCAATGATAGGGAATGCGACAGTCCAGGGTACAGCTGCATTGTCGAACGAGTTGGTATCACCAGTTAGTACCACGATGATGATGGACCCGGCGGTAGTGGTGTTTGTGGGCACAGTTTCCGTTTGTTTTGTTTTAGGGAAGAAAAACACCTAGGATTATATGCGCCCGTATCAGAACTGTAAAACACGAAGACGAAAAAGGAGTTAAAAACGACTAAACGTTAAGCCCAATCAACGGAAGGAAAGACAGCTATAAACATGGACTTCGAGAAAGGTCCATAAAATACGCCCTAGATACAAAGGAGGTCCTGAACTAAATTTCTGAACTGAAGATTAAATTTTCTTCTCCATATATCTACGACAGAAAAACAAAACGCGGTTGCCAACCCATAAGTCGTTCGCTAAAACGGCCGATAGCTCAGACGGCAAATATAAATGAGAATGCTGGCAGTTTTTTAAAAAAAGGGCATTCTATCAGGAAATAATGAACCGTGAAAGGTTTAGGGCAATCAGCACAGTAGTGGGATCCCCACTTAATTTGCGATGGCCAAAAATATAGTGCCCAATACGCAACTTACAGAAGATGATCTCTTTCTGGCGAGAAAGCCGAGAGGAAGTCCTAGCTGCTGGGGCATGTTTAATTCCCCATGACCAGTGGAGATGCTAAAGTGACACCAACTGCAGAAAGACAGCAACGCCAGAGGACGGTAAGAATTTGCACAACGACCTGCAGAGAACTGATGATTGGTGCAGGCTCTGGCAGTTGAACGTAAATGAATGTAACATGTTGCGCATACATAGGAAAAGAATCCACTGCTGTACAACTACACTATTGATCACAAACAGCACGAGACAGCATCTGCCGTAAAATAACTAGTCGTAACTACCCAGAGGGACGTTAAGTGGAATGACCATATAAAAAAAGACATGGGGAAAAAAAGCAGACACCAGACTCCGTTTCACCCGAAGAATCTTAATGAAATATAACGGATCCCCGAAAGAAGTGACTTATAAGCCGCTTCTTCTCCCGATTCCTGAGTATCGTTCATCTATCTGGGATCCCTATCAGGTAGGAATGATAGAGGAGATAGCGAAGATCCAACGAAGAGCAGCACGTTTCGTCACCGGATCGTTTAAATAGCGAGGGCGCATTGCGGAGATGCTAAACAAACTCCACCGGCAGATGTTAGAAGAGAGGCGTTGTGAATCACGGATAGAGTTACTATTTAAATTTCGGGGCAGCACTTTTCAGGACAAGTCAGACAACATTTCACTGCCCCCACATCCATGTCTCGTATGGATTATGAGGAGAAAATTCGAGAAATTGGAACCATAGACTATTCGCGAGTGGAACAGGGCTGTATGGATCAGATAGTGGTACAGAAAGTACCCTCCACCGCACACCATTACATGGCTTGTGGAGTATGATATAGATAAAAGATCATATGAGGAACTGGACGAACTAGCAGGCCAAGGAATGAGGACTGAAGCTGTGGCACAGCAGCGTCAGCACCTCGTTTCCCATCAGACCGATGTACCCAGGGACCCACATAAACATCATAGTGGCTCCATCAAGTGAAACCATTCCTGGACTCATTGCAATAAGGGATGGATGGTGTACAGCACATAGAGGCTCTGTAGGGCACAGAGGATAGGAGCACATGACGTTATTCAAAAGCCTACATCGCTGCATGTACTGATACAGGCTGAAGAGCTCTACTGTAAATACTGCGCAGTGTTCCAGAAGCCGATACTGAAAAACGTCAGCGCCAGTGACGATGGCACACTCGACACAAAGGTCAGTCTGAGAACCATCAGTATACTTAAAGGTACCAAAGCGAAGTTCTGTGACGAGAAACTTTTGAGAATATAGAGGGTCTGGAGTAGTGTCCTACTTATGAGAGTAGAGGGAGTCTGGAGTAGTGTCCTTTGGAAGAGAATGAACTGCGAGTTGAACACGGGCAACTGCACAAAGCCAAGGCGATGAATACTTAACACCCACTGGTAAAGTAGCAAGTGGCATGAAGTTATGTTGACGGAGCAATAGCCAAAACAGACTCAAGGAGGCAACAGAAGAGGGATGTGTCCCTTACTGGCGATCAAAGGAGTCACCGAAGAAGGTGGCATAGGATGGATGGCCGCGCCATGGCAGACAAACGGCAGGCGTATTTTCCGGGGAGAAAGTCACGGCGGTATGACACAGGTAGTTCAGTTGCTTCGGCAAAACATCTCAGTCTGGCTAGTGGAAAAGGTGCCACTGGCGAAGCGGGTGCCACGGTGGTGGATAGTACTGAGACAGTGTAAGAGAGACGGACATGGAGATTCATGAACGAAACACCTGTAGTCTAGTTCCAAACGTACAAGGAAACCCTACAAACAGGGTGGTGATCCGTTCCGCCAAGAAACTACCACTGCAGATGAGACTTTCAGCGGCAAAACTATTTTGTACAGATCGCCATATTGCACTGACCGTTCAACCACGCAAACGTGGTCTACAGATCGTCAAATACATCCCACATACTCACCGCGCCACAGTGCAGCACCAGCGGAGGAAACTGCCGCTGTAAACGCGGCCCATGACTGCAGCCGCGGAAGGGCTCGTCAGCCAGAGAGAGGCCAGCCGGCCGTGGACGAGGACCGCAGTGGTAGCAGTCCGAATGCTATCAACATCCCCAGCACAAACACTCGTTATGTTGAATCTTTTCAAATCCTGCAGAGTGTACATGCGGCACACACACACACACACACACACACACACACTCCTGAAGGCGACCTCAACGCAAACTGGGTTTTAGTCCACTATTCACCCAACCAGGTGGAGCCGCAAGCCAAATCGTCGTAATCCGGAAGCTTTCTCGGACTCTGAACTGGTGTACAAAGGCTGGGTCGGTTCCCCTCAGCACAAAGGCGTTACTGTTTCTGGCCCCTACCTGCTTGCCTGCTATACCCATCTCCACACTCTGGGATTACAGGACCATAGTTTTCCAGAATATCATACCATTTTCACGATAATTCTCCACATCAAGCACAGCAGTATTCTACCGATCGCTTGCACGCAACAATTCCGAAGATATGGACTGGAAATTGTTTCTCTAGAAACCTGAAACTTTAGCAAGGTGGAGCATACTGTAAGCAACTGAGTAACTTTAAACATATCCCGTCTGCAAATACCGTTACATGAGAACTCAAAAAAAAAAAGAAGAGAAAACTGATGTTTCCACTCCCGAATACCAATGTTGCTGAGCTAACAGATTCCAAATCATCCTTATAATTTACAAAGTCAACTAAGATGTTCCTCACATCTAAAGAAGCAGCAAACGGGTCTTCCACCCGTCTTTCACCTGCTAGATGCACACAACACAATCGATGTTTTCTCAACAAAATAAAGATAGGAAATATGCAGAAGCAGTTACCGGACAATTGCATGGGAGTGAATAATGGTCCGGCGCAAATACACGTCCATATAAAATAATCCAATTTCCACGAAGAAACATGTGATCACGAAGGCTGCCCAACATATACAGGGTATTAGTTCGCTATTTAGCCGTCTAGAGGGCGATACGGACAGGTCAACTACACTCCTGTACCCCAACCGGTCTCTCACTTTGGGCGGCTCCTGCTGTCTGCTGGACATGTGAGTAATTCCCGCCACAGGCCACGCACCCCCGCACAGAATCATCCCAGGAAACCGACCACACACTCTTACGTATCTCATAACTATATTTAGAATTAAATATTACGATTATGGTCTCAATACGACAACATTCGACAAAGAGCGAAGTATCAGAAATACCCCTTCTGACGGCTGTGGCTATGGAAATAGAAATATCTGTACCACTGATGACTTTACGTACTTCTCCAAGTAAAAAATAAATAAAATCTTCCATTCCCTTTGTGCCTTACAAATCCATACCTTCCCTTACGACAGGTCATATTCATTTTCTTTGCGCGCGCGCACGCGCGCCCTCTCTTTATAAGCCTGATGCTCAAAGTTCACCTATCATGCATTCCCTGCTACTACGTACAGGGCGTTTATAACTAAATATTGGGGTTTTAACGCTTTAAAATATTTACCATATTTAACTTACGGTTATAAATGACATGTCAAATGAAAGAGCAACTCAAACAGTTGTGTTTGGCACCAGTGTGCATGCGCAGCGCGCAATGCTTCCGCTGCAATCCGCTAGACGAGCGCTGGATGTGTGCTGCATGACAAGTTCTTGGTATAACTGAGTTGCTCTTTCATTTGGCATAGCATTTATAACTAAGTTTAATATAATAAATATTATAAAGCGTTAAAACCCCAATATTCATTGATAAATACCCTGTACAATACTCTGTCAATTAACTGATGGCTTCCGACACAAAATAATGCTGACCGAAAATCAGCGATGAGTGGACATGTATCATAAGTTTTTCTTGTGAGTGGTACCATTGTGTATTAGAAGGAGAGATGTTCAAATGGTTCAAATGGCTCTGAGCACTATGGGACTTAACATCTGTGGTCATCAGTCCTCTAGAATTTAGAACTACTTAAACCTAACTAACCTAAGGACATCACACACATCCATGCCCGAGGCAGGATTCGAACCTGCGACCGTAGCAGTCGCGCGGTTCCGGACTGAAAGGAGAGATGTAATCGCCTTACAAGCCGCCAGATGTTAATAACACTTTCGCAACGACCATGTTACTGTCACAAGGGGTTCTACAGGTGCGCACAAGCATCGGTAATGATATCTGTGTTAAAAACTATACAAGCCTTATAAATCGAGGTATGGCATTACCTCCGAATAATGTGGTTTTTCCAGACAAACACCGCAACACTGAATATAGACGGTGATTGCCAGAGTGTATATTATCAGACCAACAGTGTGGTTACACGTCGCCGATTCGTTTAAGCTCTTAATAAAAACGCCGATTTTTGAAAGCGATTCAGCTAAGGAACGACGTATGAACCCGATATTTGCTGATCGCCCTTGCAGCCAGTATTTGTAACGCATTCTGTCTCATTGCCACGTCAGGGTTTCTGCGATATATCCACTGGGTTATACTGTTGGTTGACTGCGAAGGATCACAAACAGTAGATGGTGTGCTGATTGAGGTCGTAAGAAATGTAGACTAGCTTTTCAAATCACTAGTGCTACGTTTTCCGGTAGAAATTCTGTCTATGAATTGGAGTCAAGTCATTCGATTCAATCACATTCCTACGTTGCATCCTATGGACGAGTCTTTTAATCATATTTCTGGCACTTTCATATCTCGAAACGAGTCACCTTTTCGAACCTGCTCCAGTAAAATTTTAGATTGTCCCTATGCATCCTGCAACTGCCCCATCAGACTCTGCACTGCCACCCTGCAGCTTTGTGCATGTGATCGTTCCAATTTAAGTCAGAACTGAGCAGAAGTTGGAGAGAGCTATATCTACAACATTCTGCAGCCCATGTACAAACAGGCTAAGCTGAGTTAGTGCAACAGCATTGTGTTTTGACCTTTTGATGGGGATGGGAATATGTTGTATAAAAGATAGAATGGGAACTGGGAGAAGGACGAGGATTTTGCTACTGTATTGTGGTGCGTCTCCAAACTACATACAGGTGCTGCACTCTGAAGCAGATCCGTGTACCTCTGGGTCCTTTCACGCCTATCACCCCAGCATTTTATCATCGTTGTTCTGTACCACGCAACAGAGAAAAATTAGGAACTGTAAAACCTCTGCTAACTTCATCCGATTAAGAACTCGATAAGAGTTTTACCACATCTCTCTTCCCATATATCGGAAACAAATACCATCTGCGTGATGCCATCGAGTGCACGTGGTGATCCTATAAAAACACAGGTATTGATCCACAGACCAGTGTGAAGTGTCAACGCCCGTACTATAGGAGGATAACCATATCCCACAGACTATACCGTCAGTCGCAAGAGAGGCTTCCTGTGTCGTCGTTTGAAACGTTCTTTTTCCACTGTAACCGGCTTTGTACACTGCCATACATTCCGTTTTTACTGCCAAAAGTTCGAGGTCTGTGTCAGTTTCTAAACTGACGTTAACATGTTCTGATTCGTTGTCTCTCACAGAAAACTAGACATCGCTTGGTGTAAGTCATGTTGTTACTACTGAAGACAGTCACAAAGTAAGAGAACTGGTAGAGTTTCACAGTGTTGTGGAGCCTTTCCAAACTGCTGTCCCAAGGTGACTGACAACCTCTACATTTAAACTCATCTGTCACAGTGATGGGATAGCTGGTGATACTGTGTTCCGTTTCGATTGATTCCTCATGTTGCAGTTATGTATGTGATCACTGTTTCGGTGCTAGCTGCCGCCCCTCCACCAAGACTCTTGCTCCATCTCAAACAAGGGACATCAGTCAATCAATATATGGCAATCAACAGTTTACCGGTGGACGGGTGGGATGGAAAAAGACACCGTCGATGCACTGGTATAATAGGCATCACAGATAGTGTGAACAATTTTACAGTCATCTAGACACCTACCAATTTTGGGACAGTATGCTTCGCAGTTTCAGTATCACTGCTAAACCGCCCCTTCTGTACTTTCCAGGTACCATTGCGAATGTAGATAGATGACTGCAGTACTTCATTCTTTTGTTAATTCTCGAACATATACATCATCTATTTATACCAGACAGCGATCTACATATTTCTAGCACTTTGAGCATAGTTTCTAATTTACGATCTGTCTCTATGCGGATGGGTGTCACAGGGCATTCTCGCAATCTTAGAATAAAGTTTGAAAGATCCCTCGCACTTTCTTCGACTAACCCATCCTGCAGCACCGTTACTGATTGAACCTGCAAATGACCAGGGGTAGAACAGTTCATCCCGCATCTTGTGGATCAATGGAGCTTGCAAAGTCCGCACCCATCCAAGTGCTAAGATTTCTCTAGATTCCCCCTATGTCGAGGTGGTTAGCACCCCTTATAGATATATAGTAGTAGATTTGAAAGTGTTGTGATGTAATAGACGGTTAAGAAGAACAAGAACCGGGCCGTCATTATGCATGGTCAAGCTCCAGACAGATGGAGTTTGAAGCATTTTACGTAAATCAACAGCGCTATCAATTCTGAAGTATTGTCCTAGTGTCTGTGGTCAGTACCAGGAGGTTATTCGTTTGAGAGAACGAACACATGCACTCCTATGGCTACACGGTTCTGCACTTTAAGTAGGTTATAATGTTAGATCGCTAGAGTTTCCGACCTATCAGTTGTGTGGAATGAAGCACTGTTAATATTCTAATGTAAGAAATATATTTCCTGCACATGGCACACCTGCAGGTTTCTCTACAATTAACTATGGTAACAAACTGTAAAATGGAAACACTACTGCCTTAAAACATCAGCTCTGTGTGATATACGCACAGTCTAGCTTTCCAGAGTCGTTTAGCGTCCTGTGTTCACATCCGATCATGGTTCCGAAATTATACTATGCTCGCATCAGACCTGTGTAGAATGATCATTAATAATGGAGAATACCTCTTACAAGGAAACAGATAAACGCATAGCAGCGGTGTCTGACATATGAAATTATACGTCATGCCGCCACTAACTCTGTAAACAGGACATTCGTGAAGCAGATGGTTAAAGGATTGCAGCGCCTTACGAACACTTGTTGCTAACTTGTAATCATTTTTGTCACGAAAGTGAAGTCTCGATTTTTCACTCAAGATGCGACAAGGGAATGGAGTGTCATGTAAATCTTCGTATGTGTATAGGGAAGTGTCGAAACAGAGTGGTCACGTTTCATCATACATGAGATGGAAGTCCTCTGGTGACAGACAGGTTCGCTGTTAACGATCGCAAGTAGACAGTGCTCTATGTCACACAACTGATTCATCCTGACAGAACAACGGAAAAAAATGATCAACTGACCTGCAGCAGCATCTCTACTCCCCCTCCCCCCTCTAGAATGCATCATCAGTCAGCCATTAAATCATACCTCGTTACAGCTCCATCTCAATCACGCATCCACTTTGTTATCCCTTAAAGCAGATGCATGTAAGTTTAGAGGCAGATGGTGTTTTCTTGGAAAGCGTCAAATACAGCGGTCAGCACGGGTGTATCACTGTTACTTCAGTATACATACATTAGAAAGATGCCTCCACAGAAAAAGAAGTGACTGTTCCCTAGTTCCTGGTGCTTCCATGTCAACGTATCTCCGATTCCTCTTGCTGTCACATACTCGTTCCTACATACAAGAATTGTTCTGCACCAGCCAAAAGACACGGAAGTACCTCGTCAATTTCCCCACATTTCAGTGTATTTTTCCTCAATTTATACGTATTTTCCGTCATTTTCGTAATTCTATCGATTTTATGTCAATTCTACCCATGCGATCATGACATCACTTCTAAAATTGCTCGTAAATGAGAAACACCTGCAACACCTAGCGCAAATGCACTGTTTTTCTCTGATCGGGTGGCGTAGTGTATTACTGGAGTCGTCTGCATCCAATCGCATCTGGGAGTAGGCATTAGGAGTGATTTAAAATGGAATGGCCATATAAAATTAATCGTCGGCAAAGCAGATGCCAGACTGATTCATTGGAAGAATCCTAAGGAAATGCAATCTGTAAACGAAGGAAGTAGGTTACAGTACACTTGTTCGCCCACTGCTCGAATATTGCTCACCAGTGTGGGCTCCGTTCAAGACAGGGTTGACAGGAGAGAGAGAGAGAGAGAGAGAGAGAGAGAGAGAGAGAGAGAGAGAGAGAGAGGGGGGGGATAGAAGAGAAGATCGAACGGAGAGCAACGCGCTTCATTACAGGATCATTTAGTAATCGCGAAAGCGTTACAGAGATGATAGATAAACTGCAGTGGAAGACGGGTTTTGTTGTAGTTTCGAGAACATACCTTCACCGAGGAGTCAAGCAGTATATTGCTCCCTCCTACGTATATCTCGCAAAGAGACCACGAGGATAAAATAAGAGAGATTAGAGCCCACACAGAGGCATACCGACAATCTTTCTTTCCACGAACAATACGAGACTGGAATAGAAGGGAGAACCGATAGAGGTACTCAGGGTACCCACCGCCACACGCTGTCAGGTGGCTTGCGGAGCATGGATGTAGATGTAGATGCAACCAGGCTATATCACCACAAGCGACTGTACCACCACACCATACCGTTGTATTAAATCGTGTCCAGCGCCAGACACCATCATTTGAGCATCCTGCACAGAACTACCTACCACCAGACACACACGTACCGCGAAGACAGATCGGAAGGAAACCACAGGCACCGTATTTAGTAGTCTCAGCACGAGGTCGGTCGGTCGGTCGGTCGGTCGTCCACAGCGGAGCGGCCGGCCAATTAACACGAGTCAACCGCCCGCCCGCCCGCCCCCCCCCCCCCCCCCCCCCTCCGCACGCACACACACTGGCCTGGTGCCAGCATCTTCCACGGACAGCAGTCGCTCTCTGAACAGGTGTACATCGTGTACACAGGCAGGGCTGGTTTCCCTGGCACAAAGACGTCCGCTGACGGTACTGTTTCAGATCTGGCCGGCTTGCTGCTGTGGTTTCTGAACGATTTGCGTGCGATCATCTCTGAACTCTCGGATCACAAGAACATTTAATTTCTGAACACTGTCGATGAGAAATGCTTCGTCAATCCCGAATTAATTCACCCATCTCGAAACCGATATCAGCTGCAACATACGATTTTACACAAAACAGAAAAAACTACGTACTTGTGACACTTTTGTGCTGAAACCGTCGAGAAGCATACGATAAATTTCCGGAATGTCATGTATTTTCACGAAGTTTGCAAGAGTATACCATTTATGCGACTGTTCTCGATACCGACCACATAGCACTTTGCTACAGATCGCTTGCACAGTGTAATATCGAAGATAGAGAGTGGAAATTATATTTGTAGAAACCGTAACATAACAAAGTTCGTTATGTGGGACGCGCTGCAAACCACTGAGTAACTAGAAACTTACCTCATCTGCGAAGATCTTTACATGTAAACTCTAAACTAGAGTAAACTGGTAGTTCCACTCTTATTTTTTAACGAATACCTATGTCAGTGATTTAACAGATTCCAGATCATCTTTGCACTTTACGAAGTCAACTAAGGTTTTAACACTTGTGACTAGAGAACCAGCACATGTGTCTTCCACCAGTTTCTCACCATCTACATGCACACAACAAACATAGCTATGTTGTCTCAACCAAATGGCATTACAAGCAGTCAGCCGGTCAGTTTACAAATGGTAGGCATAATTATCCGGCGCAAACACTCGCTCATGTTGAATCTTGTCAAATTTACAGGGAGAACATTCGCAACACGTGCGATCACGAAGGCTGGCCAACACCAAGTGGCGATGCTGACAAGGTTCACCGCGCGCAGGTCAGCATCGCGCGCGCTGGAGCTTGACTGCGCTCGCAGCCTACCACGTTGCTGACAGGGAAGCAGACTGCCTCCCGCCGGCGCAGTGTCTCAAAATGCTGGTCGCACTGATCTGCCGCAGAAGACAGGAGCGAGGGCTGTGTGGGCGCCCGCTGCTGCTGCCCACTACTCGGGCACTCGCGGGTGCTGAGGTCAAGGTGGTCAGACGACCACACGACTACCGGCAGGGCGCGCATCGCTGAAGGAGCTCCAGGTTCAGCACAGAATTTCTCGTTGTTTTAAGTCACCGAATGTTTGCTTACGATAATGTTGAACCAGTGACAACTTCGAAAGTTTTCCGTAATTCGCTCCATCTATCTGGAGTAAAAAAAGTCTCGCATTGGCAAGATTCTCTTAAAAATACCAAGGCGCTAATAAACTCATTGTACGTTATAATTCGAAAGTAAATGATTGTAGGTCTCTTCTATAATTTACTGAATTTCCAACGAATCGTGAACAAGGGAAGATCGTCCTAACCAGAACATATCGCAGGTGCGGAACACCGTACCATTCGCTTGTACGACGTGTGGTCAAAAAGTAACGGTAATTTTTGGTTCACTTGAAAAAACTGTTGTTAATCAACACAACCTTGTGCCCTTCAGATTACTCCCCTTCATGCGCCAGCCCTTTTACCGAACTTGGAAGCACTTCTGCAACCCGCTTTTCGTTATGCCGTTCAACTCCGACAACGATTTTGTTTCTACCTCATTAGTGGTGGCAAAACGTCGTAGAAGTCTCGAGGGCCAGGAAGGGGGGGGGGGGGGTCATGCCCGGCGAAAACGTTGGCTGGGGCCACGTAAATGATCTCTTTTTTTGCCAAAAACATCACGTATTCCTTACTGACCGTACGACTCTTGATGCGCTATCTCATTGTAATCGAAGAACTCAGTGAGAAGAAACCTCACATCTGATCGCGATTGTCGAATTTTTTCGGTGTTTGTTCTTCAGGCAGTTCCCACTGATTTCTTCGATTACGATGGGGTAGTGCATCGTGAGTCGTACGGTCAGTAAGGAATACGTGATGTTTTTGGCAAAAAACAGGACAGTTTAGCTCCTATACCCATCATTTGTTACCTGTTAATCTTTATTTAGAAGTTATGTATCGCTGACTTCATTCACCAATTTCTGAGCGACGTCTAAGTGACGTTGCTTTTAGCGGAAGTTCAACAATTTTGGAAAAACTTTCCTGCTAGACGTTTCAAGCCCAAAATATCCGGAAACAATAATACTTGGCATGAGCCGAACGATATGCCGACGTCGCCAGAAACCTCTCTGTTGGTAATTCGGCGGTTTTCCAGAACCGTTTTCTTTGCTTCTTCCACATGTCCAATATATGTGCTAGGTAGTGCAGAACGGTATTCGTCTTCAATGTCTCCTCCAAGCCCTTTGGAACGCTTATACCACCGTACACACTTGTCTTATTTATAGAAGATCCGCAGTCAACGTTTCGATTGCGGTGCTGCACGTTATTCCTCTTTTCAAGCAAAATTTAATTCAAATTCTTTGATACATCACCTTGAAAAGTAAAATTTCCCCAGCATTCTACAACACTTTTAACCTTTTCGATTGCTAAACAAAACATTCAGAACAGCTGAAAATACGGACATACATAAGAAGCATGTGTAACAACAAGATGAAAGTTTGAAAACCGAATCCATAAAGCCGGCGAAAACAGAAAGTTCGTTATTTTTTTATCAAACCTCATAAAGGGGTCTAGTTCTTCGAAAGAAGAAGATACATTATCACAACTCTCTAAACATTCAGTGCTTAAGAATAAATATGGCCATGCGCTTGGAAAAAAGTAAGTATTTTGGCGCTGGTCGGACGAGTCATTAACTATTTATGTTAGCTCAGTTACGAGGCAGCAGATCTAGTACAGAGCGGTGGTTCGAAGGTTGTCTGATCCCTTCGCAGCATTTTTTTATATTTTGCAGATAGGCTGAAATAATTCTCAATACATCATATTTACGAGTATTAATATTTTGGTAATGGTATGAAAAGGCAGGGCAAAGGAAAATTAGGAATAGGAAATAAATTTCGGGGGAGGTATATGCAATGGATACTTACATTATTTTATAGTTCATTTACACGTGCTGTGGTAATATTCGAAGTGAAAAGAGGGACGCAGTAATTGTCTCTGCATCTTGCACGTGTCGTACACGCCACATTCTTTCGACTTGGGCGACATGGTTGCCTTGAAGTTTCTATAGAGAAACGAACTTTGTTTACAAACTGTACGATGAATGTAAACAAAGTGATAGCCATTATTTCTCCCAATTTTGATGAGGATAGTTGGTGATGTGGAATTTTGTTTTTGGATTTGTTAGAGTGCACAGAAGCAACTGAGGTCATAAGCGCCGGTGTTTTTGAAAAAAAATTTACTGTGATGATGTCTTCTCGGTCTATGATTCTTTTTCACTCTGGATTGGTCGATTTTAGTTCACTGGGACCATAGCGTTTGCGTTTAGCTGCTGAGCACTATTAAACGCCAGAATGAAACTAATGGAATACCAAGTCCTGTACATTTCAATTACAGTCCTTTCTCGGAAACTTATTTGCAGTATCAAATTTTCCTTTGTCTTTCCTTTTCATGCCTTCCATGAGAATATTAATAAACGTTATTCATTGTGCATTATTTCGGTTGCTTTGCAGTGCCACTTGCGTAAACAAACACTGGAAAGGAAGACAGTTTTCACACAGAGACTCGACCCTGCGACCCTCTGATCACCGTTGTGTATCCCTTCCGCTATGCCAATCGTTGCAGACGGCCCATGCATCCGCCGACCTGCGCTGAAAATGCAATTTTTTTCTAAACGCTTGTCCACTGGGAGCTCCTCTTTCCTTCTTTCATTGTGAAGCACTGTATATACCATAAATTTGGACGGAATCTGTGATGAGTAGGGGCGGTCCCCTGACAAGATTTTATTACCGTCAGATTGCGTCATCTGAAAAATTACAAATCCTTCGAACAAATAAACAACAAAAATTGAGATTTAGCAAACAGCGTAAAGAAGTGAAAACTTGTTACGCCTTCACTGTCGGTACGCTTTATTATTCCAAGAACCGTACGAAGAATTTCAAGAATGCATCCACTATCATATAAAACGATTTATTTTGGATTAATTAATTTAAACGCGGTCGTACAAGTACCGAAGACGAAGTGCGCTCCATCAGCAAACTGAGGTCACCACAGAGTAAACCGCTGACAAATCCACGATACGGTAATGCAAGACAGTCGAATTAAAATTCCTGAGATTGCTGAGACTGTAGACGTCTGAACTGAGCGAGTGCATTGTATTCTGCACTGAGAGTTGACTACGAAGAAACTGTACGAGATGGGTGTCTCGATTGCTCACTGTTGACCAAAAGCACATCCGGCACAGCATTTCAACATAATGTCTGGCGATGTTTGATCAGAATCCGCTAGACTTTTTACGCCGACTTGTGACTATTGATCGAACCTGAAACGATCAGACCATTATACTCCAGAGTCGAAACAGCAGTCAAAACAATGGAAAAAGGCTGCTGAAAGTGCACCACAGAAGTCAAAGACCATTTGGTCAGTTGGTAAGGTGATGGCCATTGTTCTTTTGTGAATCCCAAGGAATAATCATTTTTCTGTTAAATTTATTATTTTAAGCGATTTTTAAAGAATTTAACAGCTATTATATAGTTAAAATAATTTTAAAATGAGGTATAATGAATGTATATGACGTTGGTAACACTGGTGAAAAACATTTGCTGACAAAAAACCGTCGATTCTGTTTTTATGTTAACAGATGTTTTGTTAACTGTCAACCGAACTTTACTTTCCCGTTTCCTGTACATGTGCTCAGTACAATGTCTAATCGTGGTTGTAAAAACTCTGTCGACAGTTTGTTATATTCGTGTCGAATTTGTGATTTAAAAACACCAAAGACACGTTACAGACTCTGTGAAATTGTTTATCTGTTGTACTCTGGATCTAAACTTTGTGATCAAAACAAATCTTGGCGGGGCGTGCATGCGTGCGGTTTTGAAGATCTGAGAAAGTGGTCCAAAAAGGAGAGAAAAGCCTTTAGATTTATTCTTTCTATGATATCGAGGGAGCCAAGAAATCATTCCGATAACTGCTACTTTTGCAGTGTTGATATTACTGGTCATAATTCGAAAAACAAGGTTATAAGCTACCATAACCTTCCGTCCGCCATCCGACCAGTAGGGCATTTTGTCGATTTGCCGGTTCCTGAACCACCAGATTTAAATTCTATTCCAACATAAGTATTTTCTGATGTACAATCTGATTTACATGAACCAGATTATGATTAATTCCACTGTAATACACAAAGTCTAGAGATTAACGATTTGGTTAGGGATCTGGGCTTAACGAAAGAAAAAGCTGAATTGTTGGGCTCTAGATTAAATAAAAGAACTTATTGGCAGATGGAACTAGCATATACATTTATAGAAAGAAAGAGCAGCAATTTCCCAAGTTTTTTTTTTTTTTTAACAAGAACGTGATTTAGTGTACTGCTCAGACATTCCCAGTCTAATGAATGAGTTTGGTATTGAATACAAAAAGGAAGACTGGAGGCTGTTTTATTACACAATGGTAACATGTATACCTGTTTGACATTTTGTGCATATGAAAGAAAGCTACGAAAACCTAGAAATAGTGCTAAATAAAATAGGCTATTCTGCTCGTGGTTGGATGATATGTGGCGAAGTAACATGCATGCCCCTTAGTCAGCAAGGTGGCTTTACCAAATTTACATGTTTCTTGTGTGAATGAGATAGTAGGGTTAGGGATCAACACTGGTGCCGAAAGAACTGGCCTGTGAGGGAGTCTGTAAAACCTGGTGAGAAGGACATTCTACGCAAAAATCTTTTAGATCCATAGTTCTCCTTCCACCTTTACATATAAAGTTGGGCCTAATGAAACAGTTTGTAAAGGCTTTGCCTAAAGATGGACCATGTTTTAAGTATCTCTGCCAAAAGTTTCCACACCTTTCAGAAGCTAAACTGAAAGAAGAAGTCTTTGTCGGATCTGACATTAGAAAATTGATGTCTGATGTTAACTTTGAATCCACAATGACCTTAAATGAGAAAGAAGCATGGGTATCATTCAAGCAAGTCGTTACAAAGTTCTTAGGACATGAAAAGTTCCAGAATATGTTTCTATTATAGCTACAATGTTGAAGAGGTCTAAAACTTTAGGATGTTTAACGAGCCTGAAAATTCACTTTTTGAACAGTCACCTTGAATACTTCCCGGACAATATTGGAGATGTTAGTGAGGAGCAACGATAGCGTTTTCACCAGGACATTAAAGTGATGGGAGAACGCTACCAAGGCCGCTGGAACATCAACATAATGGGGGACTACTCTGTCACTTCACCGAGAAGTTAGGCAAGCGACTCATCGTAGAAGCTACACAAAAAGTTTCAAAGAAAAAATAGAAAGAAAATACAAATCAATTCCAGCTGACAAGCGCAACTTCTACTAACACGTATCATTGATTTAAGTAGCTTACTGTAAATATAAACCATGCTTATGTTGTAGCAAAGCGTTTCATTAATTTCCCCGTCACCGTATAGAATACGATTTTTATACTACATAGTAAAAAGCATACTGCTCGAAAACTATGGCTGACACAAAAAACTAAGGCTAGATTTGAATTCAGCTCATAAAAATCTCGTGTAAAGATCAGCTCTCAAAGAAAAACTTTTTAAAAATTTTTTCGTTGGCCTGTGTAATCTTTTACAACGTGCTACCACTTAAAGATTTGCGGCTACACGAAGAATTTCCAATTTCGATGTTTTTTTTATCTTCACTGACAGGATGGTTATCATGCACTGGCTTAGTTGTGTACTTCAAAATGTACAAGAGACGTTGATGTAAATTTCGTCTCGCAAGATCGCTCAAGGCAAACAAACATGGCCTTCGACATTTTCTATTCGACACTGTAGTAGACATTTGTACCATCATCGAAACACGGTTAAAACGGAACGAATCGTTCGCACGCTAGGGCTACTCTGTCATTAGAGAGGATAGAGACAATGGCTACGACAATGCAGCGTTGCTGGTAAAACAAGGCAGCCACCTTTCCGCTGTCAGTGTGGGCACTCAGCATGACCCATGGCAAAGGATGGGTATCCGTCTGCGGATCAACGACCTCCCTCTGAATTTGATCTCAGTACACAAAGCACCTAATGAAAGCCTTTCCAGACAGCAGTTAACAACAATCACTACCTCGCTCGAAAAACGCCTTCTGCTCCTAGGAGACTAACGAGCACCATGCACTGTGGGGGCTCCAGAAATGCCAACACAATGGGGGAAAAATGCTAGTGGATGTACTAGATTGGGAAAACCTTACAGTACTAAATGGCGGCTCATCCACACGAGTAGTCCGACCAAATGAAGCTCTGACGGCAGTGGGTTTTAGCATAGCATCAACTGCACTCTGTACCAGAACAACATGGAAAGTAATAGCGGATACTTTCGGTGCGGATCCATTGCCAACTCAAATTATGAAAAACGTACAATTTATGCAGACTGTCAACCGCGCAATCAGACGGAAATTTAACACAAACAAAGCGAACTGGAACCTATTCGAAATACTACTGGAAGAAAAACTAATCTATAGCCTATACTGAGAATCATGAAAGAGTCTATGACGTGTTGGTGTCGCTTATCGATGAAGCAGCGGTAGTCTCAACACCTGAAAAGAGACATATGCGGACAACTACTCGCCAATCACCCTGATTGTGGGGTTCAGAATGTGACGCAGTCCTCTAGGAACGCAAGGAGACATTAAGAAAATACAGAAGTATCTCTAATGACACAAGCTTTCTTGCCATTGAGAAAGCATAAGCTGTAGCCAAGAAAATATTCACGTAGGAAAAACTAAAAATCGTGACAATTTCTGCACTCCAGTCGGCGAAGAAACTGTATTAACCTGGATCTGGAATGTAATACAGAACAATAAAACCTATCAGACAAGAGACATCCGACTCTTAGAATCGTTCTTGTGTATGATAGCTCCACCTGGCGTAACAGACAAGGGGCGAGGTGGAAAGAAGAGAGGAGAAGTGGCATTACACAACCCTTTTCGCTGGAGGAACTCCAGACTGCGCACTCGCAAGGGAAGGTTACTGCTCCTGATACGGATCCGGATTATACCGACTACCCAGGTTACGGCACATCCCACACAAGGGGAAACTGCTGCTACTCAAATTTTGCAATTCTTTATGGACACAAAAGATCAAAATCGACTCGCTGAAAACACGTCGTGTCGTCGCCATCCACAAGTCGGGAAAAAGATCTGATAAACGTGAGTGATATCGGCTTTTCAGCACACTACTGTGTTCGGCGAAGGTAATGGAAAGGATTAATACGGCGCTTAGAATGGCGGTGTAAAATCAAGCTATTACCGGAAAAAATACTTTGATTTTGAAAAGCAAAAGAGACAACTGACACTTTCACTGTTGGTTATGGACATACAGCTAAATTTCTCTCTGTCGAATTATATGATAGTTGCGCATTCATAGATTTCATTAGAACATACAACAACGAGTTCTAGTCAATCTTTGGGAAAAAACTGAAGAAACTCCAGATATCAAAACCACTCGTGCCCAACGTTGTATGCTTCCTGTGCAACAGGAAGCTAATCATTCTGCAACACGGAATTACTCTGGGATCCAAAAAACTAGCAGAGGACTCCCCACAGGGATGAGTCTTGGCTCATCTTTTTATTCAGTCTCTATACAGCAGACCTTCATGACCTCTTTGCCAGTGACATACAATATTACAGTACTCAGATGACGTATGTATATATTTTGAAGCCAGTACTCTTTAGTCCTGACACCTGAAAATGCACGCCGTGATAGTACGTCTGCATGAGTGAATTGTAGGAAGTGCCTTCGGAATATGATAGCAAGTCCTCTCTTTCAATAGTCGTCTCTTTCGATTTTTACTCGACTTAGGATTCCACTTCCCCTAACGATGCAACAGCAGCCAAAACAACTAAATACCTTGGGATGATTGTTTTTAAGTTTATATGGGCTCTTCGTATCTGACGTGTAATTACCAGATGTGAAAACGCCTACAACTGGACTATGGTGGGCCTGTGATCGGTGGAGAGCAACGTCTTTATACCGGTCCCTACTAAGGACACAGTGATTTTATGCCATAATGAGCATCAGACAGCACGCTCCAAACACTAGACACTGTGGAGTATAAAGCCTCGCGTACAGTTAATTGAGCCGGCCGCGGTGGAGGAGGGGTTCTAGGGGCGTCAGTCCGTAGCCACGCGGCTGGTACGGTCGCAGGTTCGAATCCTGCCTCGGGCATGGATGTTTGTGATGTCCGTAGATTAGTTAGGTTTAAGTAGTTCGAAGTCTAGCGGACTGATGACCTCAGATGTTAAGTCCCATAGTGCTCAGAGCCATTCGACCCATTTTTGAACAGTTAATGGGGCGTTTATGTTAAACCCTACGAGCGCATTACTGGTTCAAAGTAATGAACCACCGTTAAGGTTGCGGCGAATATTTCTCTGCGACTGTTTGGACGAATATTAGCACTTTGACGAAAAATTTTGTGTGTGTAAGATGTTGGATAAATATCAGTTTCCACCGGCCGCGCTTGAACTTACGCAGTTTAAGTTACCAGGCATGGGAAAGTTGTCTTCTACCGCACTAACGCCGACTTTGCAGATTGACGTCAGGTCCAGTTCAACATGTCAAAACCAGGACCCATCAAATGCAACGGCAATGGAATTCCTGTCTCACTACCACGGCGCGTGCGTGGTGTATACAGAATGGGTCCAAGTCTAAAAATGGTTCAAATGGTTTTGAGCACTATGGGACTTAACAGCTGAGGTCATCAGTCCCCTAGAAATTAGAACTACTTAAACATGACTAACCTAAAGATATCACACACATCCATGCCCGAGGCAGGATTCGAACCTGCGACCGTAGCGGTCGGGCGGTTCCAGACTGAAGTGTCTATAACTGCTCGGTCACACCGGCCGGCGGTCCAAGTCTAAAGAAGTCGCTGCTAGTGCTTATTGGGTATCCCAAAGCAAACAACACAGCCTACACAAGCTGGGTCCACACTACACGATTATGGCAGCCGAGCTGAATGCTATTTTGGAAGCCCTACAATTCACACAGACGTAACAGCAAACATAGTCTGCATCCCTGATTTGAAACGATCATTATAGTTGCAGCAGTTGCAGACGTTGTTTCGCGTGCAGAGGAACTGTCACAACATTGTGATGGTATCGATGAAAGGCCACTCTTGGATACCTGGAATTAAACAAGTAGACGGCCGTGCAAAGCAAGTATCTCTACATGCTGCTCATGGAGCTAGTATATATATGATAAGCCGTTGAGGAGTGGAACAATCTGGATCAATAGTGAATTGATGAACTTGTGGATAGTATGCCACGAGGAATACAGGCATGCATCAATGCATATGAGGGCTGCCACTGGGTATTAGAGGTACCAGTGTGTACAGCAATCTGGACCACTGCCTCTGAAGGTCTCGCTGTATGGTGGTACAACTTGAAATGTGTCGTATTCATGAGCAATATAAATGGCGGAAGAGAAACTTCGTGGCAGATTAAAACTGTGCGCCGGACCGAGACTCAAACTCGGGACCTTTGCCTTTCGCGGGTAGGTCATCTACCAACTGAGCTACCCAAGCACGACTCACGCCCCGTCGCAGGAGAGCTTCTGTGAAGTTTGGAAGGTAGGAGACGAGGTACTGGCAGAAGTATAGCTGTGAGGACGGGACGTGAGTCGTGCTTGGGTAGCTCATTCGGTAGAGCACCTGCCCGCGAAAGGCAAAGGTCCCCAGTTCGATTCTCGGTACGGCACAAAGTTTTAATTTGCCAGGAAGTTTCTTATCAGCGCACACTCCGCTGCAGAGTGAAAATCTCATTCTGGCGGAAAAGATGTTTAGGTTGATCTCTGTTCAAATTTTCTGTACAGGTTATGGTGATGCAAAACTTTCTTTGATGTGTGTATTACTCTTGTGCGCATATAACAATTATAGTTTATTTTTACTTGCCGTTTAATCCCATTTACATCCAGTTTCTTGGAACATTTGCGCCGGTTTCTGTAGAGCGAATGGGCACGACGTTGCGGACGTGTGACTGTCGTGATACGTTGTATCAGGATAATCCCTGGGCAACGTTTGGTATTCAAAGGACGTTTACATGGCCCATATTTCACGACAGTGTGTGTCCGAAATAGTGTTCCCTGTAAGAGTGCAGCAGTGTGGATGCAACACGTGGCATTTTTACGGTATGGCTTCGCAACATTTCTGTGTGAAGGCGATGATGCAGGCAGTTTCCAAGCTGTTACCGCTGTCACCCAACAACTGTGGAGAATACCTGTTGTGGCCCAACACACGGAGACAGCGCTGCTATGCTATGCCTGGCCAGGTAATCGGAGCGCTGACACAGGTGTTATTTCGTGTCAGGTAGAAAAAAATGGCGCATGTTGTAGACCCACTTGATTTGTTTACGTACAGGAACGTAGATGAGGGCAAACCAGTGATATCCACGAATTTCATGAATGTGATTGGTACATCTGCGTCCAGATACATAAGTATTACACCTAAAGACTTTAGTCTTAGAAAGGACTGCAGTAGTGAGCCATAAATGTATTTTGCATAGGTTCTTTAGATTTCTGAATTTTCCTGAATTTTCTTCATATGTTTTCTTCTTCATATACACCAGCTTGCCAAATGTTCTTTTATTCCGGGCTTTTTGTAAATTACTTTCCACGTCCTACAAATCTTGTAGACGAATCGCATTTATGAAGTTATAGTTGGCTCACTCTACTTGTGAACCGCAATAAAGCATCTACATAAAGATTTAATTGGTATTTCAAATCATATTAATGAATTGCATGAGCCCTTGCACAATTGTTGCAAGAGTTTCGTACCTAGAGGCATAATTTATCGTTGACTAGAAGTGTGTCAAACTTCTGTATGAATCGTCTGTAGCCAAACCCCAATGGATGATCAGTAACCCAATTGTAAACTGGTACAGTTATGTCTTAGGACTGGTATCGCCAATCCTCGTACCAGCTGCTTTTACGACATATTCAAGTGTCTTAATTTGAAACTGCTTTTCTGTTCCTGGAGTACAATATTCGTGTTCCACAGTCTTTAATGTAAAATGTGTCCTCAGTGTTTCCTGGAAGATAGAGTCTTCATTTAAAGGAATGTTTATCAGCCGTTAGTGGGTCCGTTTGACATAACTGGATAGAGATTGATAGGTGGGACTCAGGTGGTCGCTCTTGGGTTTCCAGACACACTGTGTTAAGGCTACTCTCGCATTGTGTGCCACCCTTGCACCTACATTACACCATAAATTTGCCGAAGATCTTTCGTAAAGTCATGTTGTACGAAGCTGACAAATGGAATCCTTAAAGGCCCAATGAAATTCCTAAACGTTGGATTTGGCATTTGGCAGGTGCTATACTTCTTTCAGGAATGACCAGCAGAGCAGAAGTAGTGTTCGGCTTGTGGAAGTGCATTGCCGAATGATAGCACATTACCTGATCCTTGCACGTCCCTGCAGCAAGTGTATGAATACAGCAGAAATTATAAGAGGCGTAAATTTTTTTTTTTTTAATTTCTTGGCTTTCGGAACGTGCACTTACAGCCAACCAAACACAGGAAATGTTATTACAGTTGGTTTCGACAGTTCATGCAAGACATTATTTGAATTCTTGTTCTGGTATGATGTAACATAGGATTAAGAAAGGTCAGATCCGACATAAAACAAGATTTACAATCAGAGTACACGAAAACGAGTGAACAGGACGAAAATGGAACACAAGGTACACAGTGCTAGTATACTATAAAAATTCTACTGGTAACACAACAAGAAATGATAACTCGCCGTTGGTACACAATTGGGATATTCCCAGGTCAGTCCACATTGATGACTATATATCTAAATTAACAAAAAAAATTTCTTTGTATGTTCTCTGAGAATTGTTTCAAAAGCTTCGGATAGAGAATCGAATGCTTGTACAGGTCTGTAAGTTCCATCTACACAGAACAGAACAGCAGAGCAGTTCACAAGAACTAAAGTTGTGCATTACAGCCACACGCATTGATACACCAGTACACAGGCAAGTACATATCGGCCTAAATTTAGAGACTGAGCATTCCATATTCTGCAGAGTGGCAGACACTGTCAATTGAGCTTTGGTCTTCCTCTGGCATTGTAAGTACATTAAGCATTAATTAGCAACTGGGAGCTATGTCCTGATGTTGGCACTGTTGTCGAATTCGTATGGTAGCTTATATGCTGCTACAGCGTTCGGTGTCAACAAGCGTCGGTGGCTGCTTGGGAATACACGACAAAGAGCACGAAGATTACTTTTAAGGACGTTGATGTGATACGTGCCCCGAAGACATTGCATAAATATGTGGTTGGATGACGCTTATGTCGAGTCGATGAAAGTGTTTGTTTTGAACTTCCGATGGTGAAATTTCAGCCGTACTGAAATTTTTGTGAAGCTCATTGATGTTTGTTTCGTATGATGCTCTGGAACTCTCGGAAATGTCGGACGAAATAACGTGTAGTGATCGCCTTCGATTTTAGATGTCTGCGACCATTACTCCTACCAGTCCAAAGACAACTGCTTCGTGAGCATGGATATCATATATATACTAGCTCCATGAGCTGCTTGTAGAGATACTTGCTTTGCACGGCCGTCTACTTGTTTAATTCCAGGTATCCACGAGTGGCCTTTCATCGACACCAACACAATGTTGTGACAGTTCCTCTGCACACGAAACACAACGTCTGCAACTGCTGCAACTATAATGATCGTTTCAAATCAGGGATGCAGACTGTTTGCTGTCTACGTCTGTGTGAATAGTAGATTCGGCGCAGATCCCTCAGAGTAGTTGGTGGGTGTCGTCCTTAAACAACCCTTTCCAAACTATTCCAGGCAGGTTCGATAGGGTTCTTGTCTGGAGAACATGCTGGCCACTAGTCCAGTGACGTTATCCTGAAGGAAGCCACTGACAAGATGTGCACGATGGGGGCGCGAATCGTCTTCCATGAAGACAAATGCCTTGCCAATACGCTGCCAATATGGTTGCACTATCGGTCGGAGGATGGCATTCATGTATCGTATAGCCGTTATGGCGCCTTCCATGACCACCAGCGGTGTGCGTCGGCCCCACATAATGTCACCCCAAAACAGCAGGGAAGCCCCACCTTGCTGCACTTGCTGGACAGCGTGTCTCCAACGATTGTCTCGAAGGCATATGCGACACCCATCGGTGAAGAGAACGTGATGCCAAACCTGAGCGGTACATTCGGCATCATGTTGGGCCCATCTGTACCGCGCTGCATGGTGTCGTGTTTGCAAAAATGGACCTCGCCTTGGAAGTCGGGAGTGAAGTTGCGCATCATGCAGCCTATTGGGCACAGTTTGAGTTGTAGCTCTACGTCCTGTGGCTGCACAAAAGCATTATTCAACATGGTGGCGTTGCTGTCAGTGATCCTTCGAGCCATAATCAGTCGGTAGCGGTCATCCACTGCAGTAATAGCCATTGTGGAGGGGGGGGGGGGTGGGGGAAGCGAGCGATGGGTACCATCGGCAGTTCCTGTCTCTGTATCTCCGTGTCCGAACATCGCTTTGGTTCACTCTGAGACGCCCAGACACTTCCCTTGTTGAGAGCCCTTCCTAGCGTAAAGTAACAATGCGGACGCGATGGAACGCCAGTATTGACCGTGTAGGCATGGTTGAACTACAGAAAACACAAGACCTGTACCTGCTTCCTGGTGGAATGACGAACTGATCGACTGTCGGACCCCCTCGTTTAATAGGCGCTGCTCCTGAATGGTTGTTTACATCTCTGCGTGGGGTTTAGTGACATCTCTGAACAGTCAAAGTACTGTGTCTGTGATACAATATCCACATTCAACATCTATCTTTAGAAGTTCTGGGAATCAGGGTGATGAAAAAGGTTTTGTGACGTGTTAATTTACTGAATACGTATACGTATATTTTTTTAGTCAGAGTTAGAAATGATACCAACGTGTACATAGACGATTCATATTTCTCATCACGGTACACGTGAAAGATTGTGAGCGAAACTGGATGAACAGGACAGGGCGCAGCCCATACGCTAGTTCGGGAAATACGGATTGAGGATGAGCACGAAGCCGGGACATTCCTCCGATTGACGAGCGGCGAGGTGCGGTTTCTTCTAGACTCCGTCCATAACGAGACAAAAGTGAGACGAGCAGTAAGATTGCACCACCGTGATTGTTGCCTACCGCTTCACTGTAAAAGCTTGGACTACCTTACCTTAAAATATTTTATTTCACAAAAACGGTAGATTTAAATGTACTGCGTTCCGATAACAATCAGCATTTTTCATGTGATTCGTGCTGCAACCTACAGTATCCCTTTCGAGACCCTGTTTGCAGAATAGGCAGGATCATTAAAGAAGCAGCTACGGTGGTCTGTAGGGATGTGAACATCTAAGCAAACAATCTGACTGGAAAAGAAATAAATCTCATTATTTATTATGAATTGCAACATTGGTAATTTTTCCATTGATATTTTTGGAAGTTCTGGTTCTGTATTTGCTTTGTCGTGTAATACGTATTCATTATTTTTTCAACTATGCTCAAAATACAAAGAAATTCCGGCTACACATGCATAACAGATTGCTGAAAACGCAGTTACACTACATAGAATTTCTGCAAATAGTTAAATCTTACTGACAGCTCTTTCTCATCGAGAATGGTGGTTTCTTACATATCCAACAAAGCGCAGAAGACTGGCCACAAAGATACAGTGCCTACTCGTCATCACCGATTTCGTCTAAATTTATGGTGTACGTAGGTCTTGGCATGAAATATAAAGGCCAAGCGTTGAGAAAATATTACATGCACTTTGCTGTTGCAACTCTGTGACGTCTATTTTTATTGCAAGAAAAAGAATTTGATCAAAAAGCTACAAAACTGCTCTTACCTCACAGAATGATAAAAATAAATCACATTCCGAGAAGACTGCATCTTTGTGCGTCACCAGCTATACTATTTGGCGAAACGATGCGTTACGCAACAAACTGTGCGGTAGAGAGAACCTTTCACGAATGTGAATCAAGTTTGCTTCGCTATAGAATATTTTAAGTAAAGTTGTGCAATAAAAAAGAGGCGTTCATAACGTGTGTAAGATACTGAGAAAATTAGTGCTCCTTGCTTTTACGATGAGTATCACTACAGCAAGTGACGCCTTGTATGAAAAAATTAACAAATGCAATATATTGACCTATACTTCGGTTTATTTGCAGTGCAAGTGACGTAAAGTTCGAAGGAAAAATTGTTGCACATACGAACTCAACCCCACGACCTTCTGATTACCGTTCTGCACGACATGCATCGTCCAACCAGCACCAAAAATACTGTTTTTCTGAACGTTTGTTGATCTGGAGTTCCCACTTGCGTCACTTTAATTTCTAGTCAAGTCCTGCATACATCATGTACCTGAACGAAATCGTGGTGAGCCAGGGCGGTACCCTTGTCATTGCCACAGCAGATTTCGAGAGAAGCTGAATTTTCCCTCATCGTCTCGACGCGCTACATCGAGAGCACGTGATAACAAGCTCGACTAATAGTGGGAGCCTTTTTATAAACGTAAACGGCGACATAGAACTGTTCTTTTGGAAATGGCAGATGCAAACTATATGTTTGCGTTGACTATGGTTGCAATGTGTGAGTATCTGACAGATGCATTTTCTAACAGTGCTTTGTTTAAGAAGCTAAAACAGTGAACTATTCTCCTGTCGAACGCCTCACCACTTCCTGGTAGGAGCATTCCAGTTTCATAAATTATAGTCAGGGATGATACTTGAGCAAGTAAGTCTTTCTTGCTGAATCTAGGCTCTATTAGACGTCAACCTGCCGCAGAGCGTGTTTTTAACCGCCGGCTCTACTACAAAGTTTCGACATTTTAGTTATTAGTTTTAGGGTATTCAGAAGGCCATTGTACTTTAACCCAAACACAGTATCAAACAGTCCTGACTAAGTGTTCAGTCCATAACTTCTTACTGGTTCAAAACGTGTCCTCTTGTATGGGTAATGGGATGCGTGACTGTGGATTCCATAAACAGAGATCTCGTGCCAAATCTCAAGCGTGATGGATGCAATAACGGAAATTGCTTTTCCACTGCAACGAGGGAAACTAAAAAACGCGCCTATATCGCGAAAATATGCGAGGGACGGGTTTAGGGACTACAGCTATTGAAAGTGAACGGAGATCTCAGCGAGCCAAGAACTGCAAGGTTTCTGGGAATAAAGGCTTTCGGGAGACTGAAATAAGGCCAAATACTACTGTGATTTTCGTTTTGTCTGTACTTACTTGCTCGGTTTCTCATACTACCTAGTTCTTCGTCAATCTCATAATGAGAGCAAAATGAGGGTGAGCGTATTTACTACCAATCCCGTGCCTGCTTTCAGTGTAGTTTACTGTGCAGCTGCCTCTGAAATACCCTGCGGAAAACAAAAATTCATCTTTAACTACCTCCTGAGCTTCATTTTCCTCCTCCTACAGAATCAATAACAGAACCGCAAACTAACGCAAAACAATTATGGAGTTACCCACGTACTGTATAGCGCAATAAAATTTTTACGTGATTCTTAGGCAATCTGCTGAATGTTTGTCCTCAGTATTTCCTAACATGTTCAAGTTTCTTGAGGGAAGTCATTGCCCTGCGTATGCGATTTTTCATTTTGAAACGAACACTTATTTCATGATTTTTCGCTATTAGCTAATTTTGTCACATTGTTCATTTTCAAGCTACCTGGTTGTCACATGACGAAAGTTGCAGCAGCTTCAAGAACAGATAAGAGTCAGAAATCTACGTAAAACCTTCTACAAACCGCCATGACTGCGAGAAACTGTTGTCACATATCTTCCACATATTTGTGTGAGGGAAGCTCCGTCTAATCGCATATTTAAGAAGTCACTTGGGAAAGCGGTGGTAACTGGCACAACCTACAGACGCATCACTAGACAGCACACTCCACATAAAATGTAAAATTATGAATTAAATTTGGTATCACCGTTAAATGACGTTACAGGTTTCACAGATGCCAATTCTTTATGTCAAGTGATTAATTGCAACCCTTGTAAGGGTCTTTGTCGCTGTTCCACCATAAAACGCATTAAAATCCGTTGGTTCGTACTTCAAACAGATCGTCCAAACAATAAGACGCAACTTTACTAATGTTTCTACCACATGCAGTATATGATTAGCAGACGTGAGAATTTTTTTCTTTACAACGTAGTCGTACCTCCATCCGTAGTTCAAGACAGTATTTTGTCTAGAAGCTTCGCATATCTCTCAAACATTTTAATCATTAGATTTTCTGCCTAACTTAGTTCAGGCATACGTAGTAATGAGCCTTTGGCCAAGGGTTTGTTTCTTTTGTTTAAGCTTTTTATATCTCTGACCAAACACTCGTGCAGTTGAATTCGCTGAAATGAGTCATTTAATTTTAAAACGTTGACAGTGTCATGTGCAATTTTATTTGAAATGCGAGCTAACGGATTTTAATGTGCTTTTGGCTGGCATAGCGACAAAGACCAGTCATTTCAACCTGAAACCAGCGTTTTACGAATTGTTTTTTTAGTACCTGTCCCTTTGGCATGAAACCCCCGATTCTGTGGCAAGACCGACCTTGTGAAGATTCTACAGTTTCAGTGACGAAATTAAGCAGACTGGTTCCAATGACAATGTACTTTGAGACAAACATTGATGTCAGCTTCAGCAAATTAGCTGTCATGAAACTCAGCTATATTAAGATCATACAACCGTAAAAATATACTTTCCTTTGACACCAGGGTCTCACAGCTTCTAGATCTACCTGGATACATCACGCAACAATTCTCAAAATTGCTGGTGACACTGGTTAAGTAACGTGGACTTCCCATTACTCAAACTACCTTCCACAACACACAGAATAAATAACAGTTCTTACAAAACAACAAAAAGTGTTGAAAAGAAACGAGCTTTGAATAACAGCAAGATCAAATTTCATTAAAAATAAGGTAGCTAGGAGGGATTGGATACACTATCCCACACAGAAGCGTCAGATAAACGGGATAAGCTTAGTGCAAAGTGCAGTACGCTAATATCGTAAAAATATCAAAAGCAGTATGTATTCTTTTTGATAAGAATTTATTATCACCAGCAGAAAATGTTATGGGCATCTACCATGAGATACCAAACCATACCACTCAAAATCGTGAAGTTTCAACCTGAGAAGGTTATGGGAAATGAAACAAGCAAGGTAATCCTAACATTAAAGAACAAATACTCAGCTGTGACGTCGAACCCTGAAGAAAGTGCGTAGAAGGAACCACAATTTGCCTCAATCTGCAGTATTAAGGAGAAAAACTTAGTAGTCTAAAAAAAAAACACTGTTAAACCAGTGCTAAGAAGCGAAGTAACCTACAATAAAGGCTTCAAACTAGAGCTCAGTATCATTGTCCCCCTAGATTTAATATGGTTTTTGAAATGGTTATTTTAAATAAATAAATGCAGCATGGCTTTAGGAAAGAATGGATGAAGGAATGAAGAGAAGAGGTATAATATTACATCTTTCCAAAGCCTCTGACAGTCAGCCGTGGGTCGCTCATGAAATTTAAGACATACAACATTTAGTCACTGTTAACTTACTATAGCAAGCAGTGCACCGAATTACTGCTACTACTACTACTACTACTACTACTACTACTACTACTACTACGACAGTTCTTCCACCTTCATCTGGTAAGCTATGCTGAAGACACCACCACCCTTCTATTTTACCAGCAAAGCTGAGGGATTAGAGGCATTTGAAACTGAAGGAGTGACAGAAGTAACCACGTATTTTCCTACATTGAGGCCTAAATCCTCAAGTCAGTAAATCTGTTACTAACATTAAAACAATTTGCTCTAATGAGGATAAAATAATATATGTGATATTAAATAGGAAGAAATAGGTAACAAATTTCTTTGTGTCCTTCTGGACAAAAATTTTCGTCACGTAAACCACATCTATTCTGTGTGCGAGAAAATAAGCGGTGGGTTCCACCTGATACGCGAAGTGGCAAAAACAGTTCCAGCTCAATCCCTAAACATGGGATAATTTGTTAATCACGATACTGAAGTGTGCGGCCGCGTGGCAGGACAACACCTGAATACACTGTTGGTATTGTAGATAAAGGCAATGAGGTTAATGCACAGACTAAGGTCCGGAGAGTCCTCGTGTGAAATCCTTGTCTGACAAATATTTAACAATATATTCCTTATATTTGTATTAACTTACTATAGTTTTTGTGAACAGTAAAAACAAAGCAAGCAAATGTGATACACGCAACTACGACACTAGAAGTGGGATAACAAGATCATTCAGAGGACAAAAATATAAGAATAGTCCATATTTTAATAGGTATGTATGGTTCAACAAGCTGCCACATACTTTAAAAATTTGTGAAACAGGGGGTTAGCTGATGCTCTTTCTCACCTAGCCAACAATACTCAGGAAATAATACAAGTTAAATCGCTACAAGAAACAGCACAGGAAATTGACCTTAAAATATCATTCGGAAAACAAGATTACGTTGTCTTATCCGACTTGCAAATTAAATTACAATATAACAGGGAATCGAAACTGAGTTACGTATTGGACATCTCCCCTCCCCTTGAATTTGTGGCCGTGGCGTCAAAGATTCGTGGAACATTCCTTTGTCTAGTTTATGTTACAAGATGGCAAAGCCAACTAATGTGACAGTAGAATGTATGGTCGAGGTAACAAATTACCTAGTAGCGAAGACTAACATCTACATCTGTGCCATATTGAAAAACGGATGGGGGGGGGGGGAGTGTCCAATACGCAGCTTTTACCCAAAACTGTTAATAAATTTGAATATTTAGGTGAAATCGTAACAATCTAAATGAGAACTAAAAATGGCAAAATACAGCAATTGAAGAAAGAAAAATACATTACTAAACAACAAAAAAGCGTGTCTATAGATGCTAAATTAAACTATTAAACAGTTACACGACCAGAAATGACATATGCAGCTGAAAAATCTTCAAAATTACTACAGCAGAAATGGACCAAAGACAGAAAGAAGAATTAGGAGACCAACAATATCTCAGTAAATGGGCATCGGAGAATATACGTAGACATACATAAAATCATTGGATAGTAACTCCGAAGTAAACAATACACAAGAAAACAGAACTAATAACTAACACCATCAGGAAGTATCGCGTATCGTTCTTTGGACATCTTATGAGAACACCACAGAAAAGAATTAGTACAGGAGTAATAGAAAAGCTGTGGAATAGTAAGAGCAACATTAAATGCGTCACACAAATTTAGGAAGACATAAAAACTGCAAATTATAGAGGATAATTAAAAAATCAAAATACTGGAAGACAGGCAAACGAGACCCCAAACGAAGATCAGGGGAAGAACTACAGGAAGAGTCGTCTCGTAAGAAGAAAGAAAACATCCGAGAGAACGAAGAAATATCGACCAGACAGATTAAAGCACCCTTTACGTAACAAATTTTAACACTCCTTGCACAACCACTGTGTTATTAATCGCAATATTTAATTATTACTGAACAATTGTATTGCAGAACAACACCAAGAAATTCTATAAACCTTCGTAAATTTAATGGAAGTGCTTACATCAAGTACATAACTTAATAATTATGATTAAATAGTCCACGGAGCCGGTCGAAAATGGAAATAATTCGTTTAGTCTCAAATTTTCAAGCAGTGGTAAAAGGGGGCGCCGTGAGCAACATACTAAGAATTCTGATAGGAGGAAAAGCGGTGGGGGAGGATAGAGTGTGAGGAAGTTAGTGTAGTTGGAGACCACTTTTGTACGCGTTTCTGTAACAACTCGAGAACAGACTACTATTACAAATGCTTACCGTTAAAACATTGAACTGCATTACATACGCTACAAAAATACTCTATTCATTTTGTTTTAGTCTGCACGAATACAGCTAGAAAATATTGAAGATCTCGTATTACACGGAGGCCCTGTAACTTTGGTGTTTCGTCTAGGTAAAGCGTGGTATTGCCGCCCCACCCCCTTCTCTCTCTCTCTCTCTCTCTCTCTCTCTCTCTCTCTCTCTCTCTCTCTCTCTCTCTCTGACTGAGAATAATAACATCTTTCCAGACCAATATTAACCAAAAAATTTAGCACACGAAGTTCTGCACTGTAAGCACAATCCAAATACGCAAAACCAAAACCCGTGGCATTGTAACTTCGCTTGACCTGTATTGCTTGAACGAAACCCTCGATACCAGATACTCACACACATCTCTGAAAACTGATACCGCACATTTCACTTGGTCATTATAGCAGAAAAAAGAAAGCCCATAGTGACGAAAACAAACACATTGAAATCGTAAAAACCCATTACGTAAACCTTCACATACCATATCTAACACGAAGTCCACAGTACAACAAACGAAAACTCTCCAGACATAGTACAAAAAATATGACCAACCAATAATGGTAAACTGATGACACCTACCAACCACTAACAACTGCCAAATACCAACAAGAAAACTTCCTAAATTAATGGAAAGAATCGTCCGTTATTGGTCGAACACCCTTCACCCAGAGCTTTTCGAGTTGGATGGATACGAAATCTGAAGTCATATGATGGAAGGAAAACCTGTAATGTAAAAAAATAACAGCGCAGCCACTGCTGACAAAAATCAACCATCTATTGAGTCGAAACAGGCACTATAATAATGTAATATGTCTGATGTTTACTGTAAAAAAAATATTCACAATGAGCAAGCTATTAGACAAGTTGTATCAGAGGGCCGGTTCAATGAGTGAAAGATACCTTAATATCGGCCATTTTTATTTTTACCTGCATAACATGTTTACAAGAACATCAACTAAAACAGGAACACTGTCATTTTCTTAAAAACTTAACGTCCCTGCAAAATACAATTTACAAGAAATATCAGAGTTCACTTACCATGGCTGTTAACTTGATGCAAAAGTCGTCCCCTCTCGCAAACACCAAAGAGTCGTCCCCTCTCGCAAACACCAAAGAGTCGTCCCCTCTCGCACGCAAACACCAAAAACTCTCCTCCTCTCGCACGCAAACACCAAAAACTCTCCTCCTCTCGCACGCAAACACCAAAAACTCTCCTCCTCTCGCACGCAAACACCAAAAACTCTCCTCCTCTCGCACGCAAACACCAAAAACTCTCCTACTCTTGCACGCAAACACCAAAAACTCTCCTCCTCTTGCACGCAAACACCAAAAACTCTCCTCCTCTCCCACGCAAACACCAAAAAGTCTCCTCCTCTCCCACGCAAACACCAAAAACTCTCCTCCTCTCGCACGCAAACACCAAAAACTCTCCTCCTCTCGCACGCAAACACCAAAAACTCTCCTCCTCTCGCACACAAACACCAAAAACTCTCCTCTCGCACGCAAACAGCAAAAACTCTCCTCCTTTCGCATGCAAACACCAAAAACTCTCCTCCTCTCGCACACAAACAGCAAAAACTCTCCTCCTCTTGCACGCAAACACCAAACACTCTCCTCCTGTCGCACGCAAACACCAAACACTCTCCTCCTCTTGCACGCAAACACCAAACACTCTCCTCCTCTCGCACGCAAATAGCCAAAATTCTCCTCCTCTCGCAAACAGCAACAACTCTCCTCCCTTCCAAACAATAAAAACTCTCCTTCCTGTCAAACAACAAAAACTCTCCCCCAAACAACAGCAGTAACAAAACTCAAAACAGTAACAACAAAACTCAAGACAACAGCAACAAAACTCAAAACAACCGCAGCAACAACAACAAAATTCCTCTCAACAACAAAACTCCTCTCACCAACAAAACAACGCCGTAATACTTCGATCTCTAGTTCTCTAATCACGTAAGACGAATAACCCTCAGCTGTTCGTGTCATCCGTTGCAGCCGTCAGGCAGATCACGTGACTCGATAACAGCGCCTCTTGTGGCGCCCCACCAACTGACCGTCTGACAAATTGGCAGTGTGTCGGTGTTTTGACTCACCGACCGACGAACTTTTATTGTCGGGATGTCGGGCGCGTCCGACCAGTCGACAACCGAACCAAGAAATTGTGTCGTGTGTAGCACGATCGTGCCAATCGCATGAGTAAAACTCCTGTTCTGACAAAGCTCTCGGAATTAAATACTGTTGTAATATACATTTCGACGTCCGAGGCGGACGAAACTTTAAGGACAAAGTTTTTAGTGAAATTCAAAGACTGCATATGTTTTCGCGACACATCGTGCGAGGAGTATAACAATAGAGATGCAAGAAATGATGCACTTTTTTCATTTTCTAACGAATCCATAGTGGTTTCTCTATGTGCAACACGTGATTAAGCCTGTCTATCTTCTTTATTTCTGTTTTTACATTTTAATTTCCCTGTAGTCCAAAGTGTGGGATCTTTCATTTTTATTTATTTATTTATTACAATTCTAACGCCAAGCGAGTTGGCGCAGGGGTTAGCACACTGGACTCGCATTCGGGAGGACGACGGTTCAATCGCACGTCCGGCCATCCTGATTTAGGTTTTCCGTGATTTCACTAAATCGCTCCAGGCAAATTCCGGGATGGTTCCTTTGAAAGGGCACGGCCGACTTCCTTCCCCGTCCTTCGCTAATCCGATGAGACCGATGACTTCGCTGTTTGGTCTCTTCCCCCAAACAACCCAACCCAACCCAACAATTTTAACAGTCACAAAATGTTTTATTTCTTATGTATCTGTACGGATGTAGATGTAGCAGATGTATTTACTAGATGATGCGCGCCGCCCTCATGTGTAGTCCTTCTTGTTCAAATATGAAATGAGATTCTGAAATTTGCAGGTCATCTTTTGTACTACATCCGTAAGTAAATTAATAACGTTTTCGTGATCGTCTTTTGTTTTATTTATTTTAATTTATCATGATTTATTACCTCTGTCAGCTATAAATCTCGTTGTACGTTTCCCGAATAATTTTAGTTAATAATTGTAGCGGTATGAGAGTACTGAATCTTAGGTCTGCCGCCAGTGGCGAGAAATCGTAATACAGCTAACAGTCTCTCCTCGAAGTTTAGCACCTCTCTCAGGACTGCATTATTTTTCCTTTAACAAACGTTTTATGATGTCCAGCAGCTTCGAAATGCATTATTCACCCTTCTAAAATAATCAGGAAAATTATAAGCTCCCAGCCTGAACATGGGTGTATTTCTTCCCTTGGATTGACCACTTCTTCGCCCACAGCTTTCTTTCTGCTTTTTTCCCTTCTTACCTTTAAAACAGCCAATGCAAACCCCGTTATTATTTTTTATGAAAAACCAGGTCGGATCTCTTAGAACAAAAACGCAGTGAACTGAAGATAAAACAAACAACAGGGCGGCACTATAATCGCCGAGTACAGTCGGTTCGGACGTGTGTAGGCTGCGATCAATTTGGTCATTCTGTCATCCGATAAATTAGTGTGTAAGTGCAGGAGCCTTGTATACTCAAATATTGTTCATTTAGACCCTAAACCGATGACAAATTCGTATTTCCTGCTTTCCGACGCTGAGCTGTCTCTGTTTCCTTTGCCTGGTCTTTGATGATAGCCAGCGCAGCAGGATAAATCTTTTCGTTCTGGTGCTAATTTTAATTACTTCCGGTTGAAAAGTGGACAATTGTTCCCAAAGTACGGAGCACAGGTTCTTAGTGACACCAATTTCGTGGACAAATTGTGGTTCCCTATATCTGGACCAAATTAATTCCAATTTCGTAGGGGGGGGGGGTGTAGGTTAGAGTTTAACGTGCTGTCGACAGCGAGGCCATTAGAGACCGATAAATGGCTCTGAGCTCTATGGGACTTAATATCTATGGTCATCAGTCCCCTAGAACTTAGAACTACTTAAACCTAACTAACCTAAGGACATCACACAACACCCAGTCATCACGAGGCAGAGAAAAACCCTGACCCCGCCGGGAATCGAACCCGGGAACCCGGGCGTGAGAAGCGAGAACGCTACCGCACGACCACGAGATGCGGACATTAGAGACCGAGCACAAGCTCGGACTATGGAAGGGTGGACTAGGAAGCCGGCCGTCCCCTTTCACAGGAACCATCCCGACATTTTCAGTACGCAATTTAGGGAAATCACGGAAATCCTATACCTAAATGGCCGGACGCAGGTTTGCACTGTCAACCTGCCGAATGTGAGTCCAGTGTGCTAACCACTGCGTTACCCCACTCGATAATTTCATAGTAGTTTGAAGGAACGATTCTGAGGTTACAAGCAAACCTCCGAGAGAAACCGTGGTCAGCCACCCAACCGAACTTTCCTCAAGCATTGCCAGTAACTCCCCATAGTGTGTTGCCAGTGATCTGTCGTAATGTTGCTTCGGTATACTACATACCTGGTAAGATATAGTATTGAAACCCTTCAACACTGAAGTCAGAAGCCTGTTAGGAGACATCGGAATCTGCTACTGCGAAATCTAGATTTTCGAGCTCTTTCTCTTATTCAGTTACTATCAGTGTCCCACTGTCAGTAAAGGACCCTATCCTACACATGCCCAGTTCACCGACCGACCGATAAATTGTGCGTGTGTAGCTTGTTGACCGACCGACCAACTGTACGCCTGTAGGCTTGTTGGTCTAAAGAGCGATTTTTCTTTGCGGTTGGTTTGTTAGGTAAGACTAGCAGACAGCCGCACCCGCCTCCCCGCGGCCCCATTCACCGTACAAATTGTGTAGTCTGTCCTGCAAGCCGCCCCACAACAGTTCCTTTTCAGTCACCACGCGCGGGGTTCAGCGCACTCCGAATGTGGCTAACACGGTAGTGTGCGAGGCAGACGAAATTTTTATGACAGAGTTTCTGGAAAGTTTTCGAGTCTTCAGATGTCTGTGGGACGTGCCGCGCGAGCAGTATAGCAATAGAGGGGTAAGCAATGAAGTGCTTCTTTCATTTTTAACAAATCTGTAGTAGTTTCATGTGGCAAACAGAGAAAATAAAACATACACAGTTTTGTGAATAATGGTTAGTCGTCTGTCTGTTTCTAGGTTTTATTTCCAATACTCACCGGAAATGAAGTTAGATAACGTTAAATAGAGACAGATTGGATTTTTATTTCGTTTCAGATACGTATCGATAGTAGGAACTAAAAACCGAATTATAGACAGTACACGGACTTTCATTCATGAAATCCACTTGGTTCATTATTAGAAGTGTTACAAAAATCCAACCTATCGTCGCCTGTTCTGCTATGAAGAGCAAAGTGAAGTACTTTTCTTTTCTAACAACTGTTAAGTGCTTCACTTCTTATGAATATGTTGGTGAATTTATAATATGCGCCGCCGCCATTTGCAGTCGTCCGAATCTGAAAGGAGTTTCTTGAAATTACAGGGGATATTATTACTACATACGAACATAAATTCATAAAGTTTACATGAATATAATTTTCGTTTCGCTTCTGCTTTATCACGAATATTTCCTCAAGCAACTAAGAATCACCCTGCAGATTTCAAGAATCATTTTAGATAATAATTCTGTGGATTAACTGCGCTGAATCTGAGGTCCTCGTAAATTCTGCCAGTGGCTAGAAATCGTATGTGGCTATCGTTTGACGACGTTCAGGAGCTCCGAAAAGCATTTTTCATCCATTCTTAAATAATTCCGAAAATCTTCGGGTCTCTGCTCCGTAAGTAACAAAGCGTAGGTGCATTTGGTCCATTGCAATAGCCATTTCTTTACCTACAGCTTTATCACGGCTTTTTCTGGCTTTGTTAGTTCGAACAGGCAAGCCAAATCCCAATTCTTTTCCTGTGGAATACTAACAAGGGAACCTCCCCATCGCACCCCCCTCAGATTTAGTTATAAGTTGGCTCAGTGGATAGACCTTGAAAAACTGAACACAGATCAATGGAGAAAACAGGAAGAAGTTGTGTGGAACTAGGAAAAAATAGGCATAATATACAAACTGAGTAGTCCATGTGTAACATAGGCAGCATCACGGATAGTGTGAGCTCAGGAGCGCCGTGGTCTCGTGGTTAGCGTGAGCAGCTGCGAAACGACAGGGCCTTGGTTGAAGACTTGCCTAGAGTGAATATTTTAATTTTTTATTTTCAGTTCAGGCACTCACACAAAATCAACTTCGATCTACAAAATTCCAGGACATGTTCAGATTTGCTTGGACATATGCAGGATTTGACTGTCTACACACGAAAAAATTTGAAAACGTTAAAAACATATGTTTTGACAGAGCACAGGGAAAACTTAGCGACTGTGAAACTGTTGCATTCATTTGTTGCAGTTTGTGACAAACTCTTATGTTTTCATCACTTTTTTTGGGAGTATCACATCCACAAGAAAACCTAAATCGGGCAAGGTAGAAGAATCTTTTTACCCATTCGCCAAGTGTAAAAGTTAGGTGGATCGACAACATATTCCTGTCATGTGACGCACATGCCGTCACCAGTGTCGCATAGAATATATCAGACGTGTTTTCCTGTGGAGGAATCGGTTGACCTATGACCTTGCGATCAAATGTTTTCGGTTCCCATTGGAGGGGCACACTAAACTTATTGCAGTGAACAGAAACGTCAATGAACGAACGGACAGATCATAACTTTGTGAAAATAAAGTAAAATTTTCCCTCAAGGGAAGACTTGAACCAAGAACCTTTTGTGCCGCAGCAGCAGACGCTAACATCTGGAACACAACGATCCTGAGCGTACACTATCATTTATGTTGCCTATTTTGCGGATGGACTAGTCAGTTTGTATATTTTGCTTATTTTTTCATAGTTCCATACAACTTCTTCCTGTTTCTCGAGTGATCTGTGTTCAGTGTTTCAAGGCCTATCCACTGTGCCAACTTATAACTAAATCTGAGGGGGGTGCGATGGGGAGGTTCCCTTCTAATCGGTATCGCGTAGAACAGAACGTCATAACCAGCTCTAGGAGCAGGGCGGCGCTGAAATGAAGTCGGTCGGGACGTGCGTTGTGTAGACTGTTACGAAATTTGTCGGTCGGTCAATAAACTGTGTAGAAGAGCAGTTGATGTTCGGGCGGGCTAGTTTTGCATGACGGAGTAATCGAGCACAGACTGCCTGGACAGCCTGCCCGAACCAGTCAACAGTGGCCGAGCGTAGAGGCCATGGCCAAGTCATACGTAATGTTAGTTCCAAAAACGTTAAACGTACCTTCATCCCTGCGCAACTACATCCAGCACAGGATTCTCATTCGTGGTGTATTTGTAATCATGCAGAGTGAGGAAGTATTTGCAGTAACAAGTAAAACTGAAACCAATGCGTAAACGTAGAGGAAACGGGAGTGTCCAAAAAGAGAAGTAAGGAATAAATATTTGTTGTAAACTAAAGAAATTCTACAGCATATGTGTCAAGCGTAAGCTGACCAACGTTTCTGTTTTTCCAGTCGCGAGCAACTCATTTAAAGAAATACAGTTGTATGAAATTCCACACTGACATCTCCTTCAGGAATGCAGGTTGTAATAAAAAAACAACGAAGTTTGTTGCAATGTGTGCTAAAGAGGTGACACGTTTTAGAGGTGAGAGGTGTTTCTGATGACAGTTCCGAAGAAATAGGCTAAGAATTAATTCATCAAGTTGCAAATTATCGAGAACTCAGCGTTTCAGGTGTTACGTCAAATATTTCTACTGTAAGTGTGCATGTCAAAGAAGAGGCTTCTTGCAGTGTGAAACCGTACAAGATCTTCTGTTATTAAGTAAGTTATTAATAAAAAATTGTCTACGACAGTTGATATACGTGGACTGATTGGTATAAAACAGGGCCGGCCATAAATTCTGCACGCGTGCGGTGCTCCTGCACATGTGCAACTTTCGGGTCACAGCGTGCACGCCGCAGCAGTCAGCGTTCATGTGGTGCATGTTTCTACGCACAGATGTCGCTTTATCCACTTGCTGGGATACTCTGTACCGGCGCATTCTAGTGCTCTTTCCACAGCTAGCAGGCCAACCATGGGAAGGTGTTTAGCGTATCAAACATTTAAAATACTGTCACAATCTACTCATTGAGACGTCTACTTTTATGTTAACAGTTTAACTCAGTAAGACAAGTAATACAGTTAACAACCGTGGATTTTTATTAAGGCACCTTGACTGACGGCACGTAAATACGCGTAATGCTTTTGATGTAGTATTTAAGAGAGTACTTAGACTCCCAAGAACCTTACTCATGATTTAAAATAACATTAAACTAATGCAAGGTTTCCTATAACTAATTCTCGGTGCCCTCAGTTACACCCACATAATTTGTCTCACTGACCTCTGAACAGAATAACAGCAGACCTCTCGATGATCACCTGTTATTTCAATACCATTATTGCTATATCTTTCATCAGTTACGTCTGAAATCTGCATAATAACCGACAATTAGATGAATGTTATGTTTTATCGACTTCAGCTGAGCGTAGCCCTTCACGCATTAAAAAAAGAACCTAAATGTAAGTATACATTGGAAGAATCGCTTTAATGACCAACTTTCCTGACAATAATGTAACATGGAGCAGAATGAGGCAATGATGCACAGTTAGTAAACAATAATTTTTAATTATGAAAGGAATAAATCCAAACACGTTTATCACTGGTCATGAGAAATGATAACCGAGTTGATGTGTCTCATCCATTTTCTTAAGCACATTTAATTTTGCTTGCCGTTCTTCACTGTTGAGTACACTACACTCGTCTTTGTGATATGTATTGTAGTGTCTTTCAATTGAAAACTTACACTAGCAGCTTATTATTCGGCGGCACAGCATACACTGTGAGTTTTCACCAACGGCTACAAAAAAGAATTGCAGTTCCCAGTCATTTTTAAACGACTGAGAACATTTTTCACAGTATTTGCCATTTCTCAGTACTTCTCTGTTAAGGTTACGGTTACCAGGGCTAAACGAGACTGGGAATGTTGCGCTCTTGGTTGTACCACATAAACAGGGAAGTGGAGCCCCCTCCGTTCATTTAGGACACATGTCTAATAACAGATGCCGCTGTCGCACATGTGCGCACATGTGCAGCACTTCCGCACGTCTGCACACTGTGCAGCGTTTGGCCGGCCCTGGTATAAAAAGTGCATTATTTGACACAGCACATTACGTAAGCACAGATTGGCCTCTTGTGAATAACGTTCTATTTATAACCGAATTCCCGGACGTTAAGCTGACAGGAGTAAATACAGGGTGTATAAGAGGACAAGAAAAAAAATTCCCGGATTTCTCGGTTAAAATTACACTTTCTCCCGAGTGAAAATACACTTTTTCCTTGTGAAGTGACAGGGTATTTTCCTCGAAACTGTAAAATTTATCAATCCCTTGAATGGTTGTGGTTTTATACATCAGTGTAGTACTTCTCGGCTCTTTAGAAAACCACATTCAGTAAAAAAAAAAAAAAAAAAAAAAATTGGAAACGTGTATGCTGCATATTTTCGTGTTACGAAAGTGTAAACTTAAATTCCGCATGTCACTTTCTGAAGCATTGAAATCAAGCTTGCAATGCGCTTTTGTAGCCAGTCATAGCTCATGTCACGTGATCTCGCCAGCCGATGACATCGAATATTCGAGCATAGGACACGTGATAGCTATACCACAGTTAAGTAGTGCGTGCACACAGATAGGAAACGTTAATGGTTTAAATTAATATACGTATTGTTACTACAAGAAAAGCAGAGTTTTAACATATAATCTTGGTCTCTAAGATTAATAAGCTGCAAGAGAAGCTAAGCTTTCACATATCATGTTGATCTTTTTTGCGCACGTTACACTTAGACACATCCCACAAATGTGCCAGTAAAATTTTTAAGAAGGACATGACTGATCTTCTGAGATCGAAATTTTTCTAAATGTTCGTACCAGACTTGATTTTTAAATGAGTCAAACGCTCTGTGATTTAAGGAATTAATCGTAAATTCTCGCACAAAGTTGATCTTACATAAAAGAAAATTTACTTTGAAACTAACGCTTTTCAAATAACCATTCGCAATATTTTCCCGCGACCTGTTAGAAATAGGTTAGTCTCAGTAGCCAGCGCCAGATAACAGGCGTCACCGCGCTTGCGCAGCTACTAGGATTCTGGAAGCTCGTATGTTCGTAGGTGTAAGACATTAAAAGATCTTACATTGTCATAAAAGAAAGAAATCAGAGGATACGCAAAGAGCATCGGAATTTCGTGAACCACACTAAAACGCGTAATTCGGCTTGAAGTGCACATTCGTATGTCCAGATTTGAATGTAAATTTTCTTGGAGTACCAGTAATGTATTATTTCATCTTTGGTTCTTCATTATAACATAATTTCATACGTGCTAGAAGGTGAAAACATGCACTTTTGAAATGCAGCAAACAGTTGAAACCAGCCAGTAGTGTGGAATTAAACAGTTCGTTTCAAATAAATTGACTGCCTCAGCGGAAAAGATTAATAAAAGCCAAATCTCCTTAGCAAAACGACAAAAATAACTTGATTGTTCTGTAAGGCTATTGATGCTTGACTGTCAGAAAGGTGGAAATAAAATAAAATCTGAAACTAATAACATATTTTAGCCTTCCGTACTCATGTCAATGTATTTTAATTTAATTCACTTGATAGCTCCCAACCACAGAAATCCATTTTGTTTTCACTTTAAGTGAGAGCAATAAACGAAGAGAAAACAGCAAAATCACTGAACGTAAACGTCGGTCACGTGAAGATTATCATCTTTCCCACTATAACTGAGACTATGTGCATCAGAAAAAAAATCGCAATCAATATTGGATGGAATATTTTGTAACCGGGAGAACAAGAACTCTTCAGAAGATTTGCATTCTTTATTGCCTATAGCTAATAACTCGCTTTTTTTTGTGAGATAAAATTAAAAATAGGATACATGAAACTAGTAGAAGAGACAAGCAAGACAGTACACATTTCTTCAGTCCTTAAACGTAGCATTTTTTTCTCTCTAACTTTGTTTCCTTTCTGGGAAAGAATCTTACTTCATCAAAGATCGTCAAATGTTTTGCTACATGAAAAAAGAAATTCTTTCTCTAATACTGAAAAAGCCGTTAATACAAACAGTACCAAAGACTTGTGTGATTTCTCAATCTGATTACGTGTTTTTGTCACTGTCTGCTAGATAAAACAAAATAGGCCTGTCTAATATTGTAGCTATTGTAACAAACACCAAATAAACGAAACAGTTTTGGCACAAATGGTCATTTTTATAACACGAGAAAATATAATTCACGAAGTACCAATATCAAATGCTTGTCAGGATTACAACAAGCAAAAAGCTTTATGTTCGGAAGTAGTTTCACATTTCATTCATACGCTCCAGCTTCCCAAGCATGAGATCGAAAGTAGTAGTACGAAACTTTTATATAAAATTGGAATCGTCGCTGCTCGGGAGTAGCCGAACGGTCTGTGGGCGCTGCAGTCATGAAAAAGGTTTCTACGGCTGCCGCCCCCTCTCGTATCCCAATCTCCATCGTTCACGGTGTATCCAGTCTCCTTCATTAAGACCTCTCGCACCCATTGCTTCGTTGACGTCTTTCCTACATCTCGCAGGTCTACCGCGCCGCCTTCTTTGATGTGGAGTCCATTACCATACCCTTTTTTGCCATCTTGTCTGGAATACGCTGTAAGTGACCATACCACAGTAGGCGCTTCGTTTCTATGTAGTCTAGGATTGTGCTTTTGACATTCATAACCTCTCTGATCGTATCATTTCTAATATGGTCAAGTCTGGAGTATCCACAACTTCGTCTCCAGAAATCCATCTCGACAGCCAGCAGGCGATCTTTCTGCCTCTGGGTTAGTTCCCACAACTCTGCACCATGTGTTGTGATACTTTCAATAATTGTGCAAGCGTACAATGATCTCTTCTCCTCGAAAGGTAAGAAGCTGATTACTCTAGTCAACAATATGCAGTTCTAGGTAATCCAATGTTTTTAACTGTTACTCGAAGATATATAGTTTGTGGGGGCTTCAACTATTTTGTACCCAGTACCGACTGTAGGGATGAATCAACTTATCGTTGAGGTATGAGTTTGTGGCAATATTGCACTCAACGTGGATTGTGCTGACTGGTAGTACATCTACAGCTTGATCCGATGCATAAAATTTACTGGCGTCCCACAACAAAACACGATCATTTGCAAAACCTAGCAGTGGACCTATTGAATCTCGGTCTAAGGTCGATCGTAGCACTCTCTGCCCGTATTTGATTTAAGGATATTAATGTTTGCCCGCAGTCAATACCTTTTCCTTACTGTTTTAAGACTTCGTTTAAATCATCAATATCGTAGGCACCAAGTTGTATTTGTAGAATCTCCTTCCAACTGTCAATTTCCAGATGCTCTTCGTGATATTTGGAATGCTGTTATACGCCTCCAGACGAATCAGGGCAATACTCCAGTCCCCTGCACTTAAATCGGCGGAAAGTAATTTGCACGTAATGCTGATACTCGCTCTTTTAAAGTCAGAGTGTATGGCATTGCATCTAAACCTCAAATGATGGGCGTGCGTTCAGTTATGGCTCTTTCATGTGTGTGGATGTTCGCACACCGGCTCTGACAAGGAGAGGAGAAAGCGCGCATTCGACGTCTCACCGATCTGTCTAAATATAGCGCGCATTCCAGAAGTTCGCTGATGCAGGCGAATGCTAATTTGCCATGGCTGTGATGAGGAACATAATGCGGAGATGCCCGCACAGGTATGTGTTAGTCCTGACATCGCCGTAAATTGTAGAAAACACAACTTTTGCTGGTGAAGTAGCGTTGTGAATCTTCAGGCGGTTGTAAATCCCCAAATGAATCGAAATATTGTACTGTATTTATACTTTTCTTAACATACGCCTCCCAATGGATCCCTGGACCCCCAGCAACATCTAGATTTACAATTCCGCACTCATTAGTCCGCCACATAGTCTTCGGTAATGTATCCCGCATAAAGACGCAACGGACTCCAGGAATGTGAAGTTTCTCTTTAACAATATTAATGATACCTTCATTCGTGAGCGTTCGATCAGGCAGGATAACTAACGAACTTTTTTTATTTATGAAGATACCTAGTCCTTTTCTGTATGGTTTCAAGTAGAGACCCTTACCGATAGCTGCTGCTTCCGTGGCCAGATTATGTCTTCTGGCTTCCTCTAGATGCGCCTGTGCATTCTGTGTGTTTTTGACGTTTTGGCTACAGCTGCAGCTCCACCTGTAAGTGAACCTACCGTCGCCAGAGCTGCAAAGGTCTGGAACGAGGAACGGAATAATTCCACCTGATGTGTTTGGTAGTGGTAGGACTCTAGGTGGTTTAATTGCAGTCGTCGTCGTCGTCGTCTTCGTCTTCTTTGCTTTCCCCTTCGCCCCCCCCCCCCCCCTTCAACACACGTTTAGCTGCACACATCGAAGTGAGAATACAGTTTTTCAAAGTGCCTGGTTCGTTCTTCTTCGCCCCAACAGCTGTTCGCGCTGCATTCATATTTCGTTTGCAACTCATCACCTGCATGTCGAACTTAATTTTTCCATGCATAGTTTTATCAACTACGAATGCATCAACGCGCTGACCTATTCGGAGATCTTTTCTTCGCTTTATTTGCTTAGCTCTATCGGCTAATATTCGGTCGGCAACGTGGCGAGCTGGGAAATCTTTATTTGCAACGAATGCGAGGTCGTGTTCAAGGCAGACTTCGTCTAGTAGGTTAAAACCGCTACCACCGCGTGCCAGGCGTTTCTGAAGCTTTGTCTCAGGCCCACAGAAGTTGTACCCCGGAATGTGCAATTCAAAAGGCAATTTTTCAAAAATACCACCTCCACCTCTTATGGTGTGCTGCCTATCATGTATGGTACACTACCGAGGAGACAGAGGTCTACGCTCCCTGTTATACACTAACTCGTCAGCGTCAATCGAACTGTTTTCTGATGATGGAAATACTAACCATTTAACTAGCGGTCTATTCCCGCGACGTCTTATCACGCGTTCGATGAGAAATACATCTGCTTCAGAACTCTTCTGCAATTCTTCTGTGTAAAAGCATCCAGCCATTTCTTCACCCTTGCCATCCTTTAAGATATGTCCTAGGGTTCATTCTGTGCACTTTGGATACTGTGAATATCTCCGCTCACCAGTTTGGTAAGTACGATTTCTCGAACGCTGTCTTGTATTTTGAAATATGGACTAAGTCGCCTACATTGAACCTCTTTTTGCGCGGGTCCAGCATTTAATGTGGAAATATACTTTGTCCATGAGTGAATTATAGCGAACATCGGTCGGTCTCATTTTTATTGTACTATGTTTGGTTCTATTATACCGCGCAATTATTTGTGGGATGATATCCAGCCACTTGTAAGAACCGCGAAGATTAAAAGGTATTCACATTTGAGCTATGACCATTCTGTTCAAACTGTCCACGAAGCTAGCTTTCAGGTGGGTAAACGTCGAGTAGTCCCCCCCCCTGCGGGTCCGGGGTAAGAATAGGCCCGAGGTATTCCTGCCTGTCGTAAGAGGCGACTACAAGGAGTTTCAACCGTTTCGGCCTTCTATGTGATGGTCCCCCTTGGGGTTTGACCTCCATTTTTCAAAATTCTACTGAAGTATGAGCCTTTTGGGGAAGGACACCTTACATGGTGTACCACTGGTCCTAAGTGCACTAAGACCTTGGCACTCAGCATTGCACCGGCGTTGTAACCATACCCATTATTCCTCAAATTGGGCCTAAACGCCTGATGGGTTGTCCAAGTTACGCCCATAGTGCATCTCCATCTGCACCAGCGATCATGATGGACTTTCCATGGCACCAGAAATTCAGCACGGTAGCCAGCCCGTTGTGGTGGGGTCGTCATGTACCCTCTAGGTTGTAGCCCCCTGACAACACAGGGATCTTACTGCCGATACCTGAGCTGCACCCTCCCCACGTTGGCCAAGGAGTAGATGCCCGTCTCCTTGGGGCATCAGGACTCCCGGCAATGGTCATCCTGCCAGGTGGCCCTTGCTGCGGCTGGGTGGCGCCCGTGGGGAGAGCCCCTGGTTGGAGTGGGTGGTATCGGGGCGGACGTTTCGCAGATGAAACGTCAACACGTATCAGGTCGCTCTGCGGCCGAGTCTTCCAAAAGAAAAGGTACTGTTTCTAGTTCTGGTTCTCCTGCCCTTTCCTCCTTGGCCACTCCATGGGAGGAGGGACAGGCCCGCCGGCTTGGGGCGAAGTACTTCCCCCGCTATTTGGTCTGTTCTCGAACCGATGGGGGGACGTTCGCCACCTCCAAGCCCATGTTCTTTGTTCAGCACATTGAGGACGTCTTCGGGGAAATCGAGGCTCTCAGCAAGATGCGATCAGGGTCCGTTCTTATCAAGACCACCTCTGCCACACAGTCGGCGGCACTCCAGGCGTGCGACCGCCTAGGGGACATCCCAGTATCCATTGTCCCACATCTGGCACTAAATAGGACGCAGGGAGTTATTTTTCATTGTGACCTCCTGCTACAATCTGATGAGGAGCTCAGGGCCAACCTGGAGCGCCGCGGCGTGCATTTCGTCCGGCGAGTCCAGCGCGGCCCCAAAGACCGTTGCATCGACACCGGGGCCTTTATCCTCGCCTTCGAGGGGGACGTTCTCCCAGAGAAGGTAAAGGTGATGTGCTACCGGTGCGACGTGCGACCTTACATCCCGCCTCCTATGCGCTGTTTTAGGTGTTTGCGCTTTGGGCACATGTCGTCCCGGTGTGAGGCTGAGCCCCTTTGTGGCGATTGTGGACGTCCTCTTCGTGAGGAACATACTTGCACCCCACCACCTCGGTGCATTAATTGTCCTGGCGTCCACTCGCCTAGATCCCCAGACTGCCCCGCCTATCAGGAGAAAAAGATAAAAGAAATCAAAACTTTGGATCGGCTCTCTTATTCTGAGGCCAGGAAGAAGTATGACCGCCTTCATCCCGTGTCACTGACCACTTCGTTTGCCTCAGTTGTGTCCACTCCTTCCGCTGTATCCTCACCCCTATCCTGTCCCCCCTCCGCCTCCTCGGCCCATCAGGGGGCTCTGCCTCTGCCTCCCAACTCCCTCCCTTCCAAATCCTCCCCCCCTGTGGCCCCCACCCACTCTGCCCCAGGGGCCACCCTTCCTCCTCCTCCTCCTCCTCCCCCCACGTCGCCTGAGAAGCGATCCTCTTCTCAGGCGTCCATCGGGGAAACGTTCCGGACCCCAGCTTCCGAGGTCCGGCGTTCCAAAACGGACCCCGCGCGTGAGGACCTTCTTCGGGTCCAGCCCACCATCCCTGTGCCTCCTCGGCCTTCCAAGAAGGCCTCCAAGAAGAAGTCTCTATCCCCCTCTCCACCCCGGCGCGTTTCGTCTGACGCTTCATCCGTGAGTCGCTGCTCCCAGCCGTCCTCAGTTTCGCCGGGACGCTCTGCTGCCAGGCGCTCCGCCGGCCTTTTGTCAGCAAATGATGCGGCCCCTCCTGTACAATCAGGGACAGCGGCCGCAGCTGGCGACGAGTCGATGGAACCGGATCCGCCTCCCGTTGGTTGTAGCGTTGTTCCCTCGCAACCTGGCCCTCCGCGGCCATCGAGGTGACCAGCTTTTCCCCGTCTCGTTCCCCCAACTTTTTGACTAGCAAAGGCGTTGTTTCATTGGAACATAAGAGGTATTCGATCTAATCGGGAGGAATTACAACTGCTCCTTCGCCTGCACTGTCCGCTCGTCCTTGGTCTCCAGGAAACCAAGTTGCGCCCGACTGACCGTATTGCCTTTTCCCACTTTACCTCGGAGCGGTATGACCTCACCCCTGTGGACGGTATCCCAGCTCATGGTGGGGTCATGTTGCTCGTTCGGGACGATGTCTATTACCATCCCATCCCATTGACCACCCCACTCCAAGCAATAGGTATCCGCATTACTCTTTCTGCTTTTACTTTTTCAGTTTGTACCATCTACACTCCACCATCATCTGCTGTTAGTCGGGCTGACATGATGCACCTGATCGATCAGCTTCCCCTGCCGTTCTTATTGTTTGGCGACTTCAATGCCCATCATCCCCTTTGGGGCTCTCCTGTATCCTGTCAAAGAGGCTCACTCTTGGCGGATGTCTTCAACCATCTGAATCTGGTCTGCCTGAATACTGGCGCCCCAACTTTCCTCTCGGACTCTACTCATACCTACTCCCACTTGGACCTCTCGATCTGTTCTACCACTCTTGCCATCGGTTCGAGTGGTATGTCCTTTCTGCCACCTATTCGAGCGACCACTTCCCCTGTGTCGTTCGTCTCCTGCACCACACCCCATCCCCACGTCCTTCGAGCTGGAACATACTGAAAGCTGACTGGGGACTTTACTCCTCCCTGGCGACCTTTCCGGACCACGATTTTCCCAGTTGTGACAGTCAGGTCGAATACCTCACGGCTGTTATTATCAATGCTGCTGAACGTTCCATACCTCGCACTACTACTTCTTCACGTCGCGTTTCCGTCCCCTGGTGGAACGAGGCTTGTAGGGACGCTATCCGTGCTCGACGACGTGCTTTACGCACCTTTCGCCGCCATCCTACGTTGGCGAATTGTATTGAATACAAACGACTCCGAGCGCAATGCCGTAGAGTCATCAAAGACAGCAAAAAAGCTTGTTGGGCCTCTTTCACGAGCTCCTTTACCAGTTTTACTCCCTCTTCCGTCGTTTGGGGTAGCCTGTGCTGGCTGTCGGTCATTAAGGCCCACTCCTCAGTACCTGGCCTGACCTCAGGTACTGAGGTCCTTGTTGATCCTGTGGCTGTCTCCAACGCCTTTGGCCGCCTTTTCGCGGAGGTTTCAAGCTCCGCCCATTACCATCCTGCCTTCCTTCCCAGGAAAGAGGCAGACGAGGCTCGGCGACCTTCCTTCCACTCGCTGAATCTGGAAACTTACAATGCCCCTTTTACTATGCGGGAACTCGAACGTGCGCTTGCACTGTCCCGGTCCTCTGCTCTGGGGCCAGATGCCATTCACGTTCAGATGCTGGCACACCTTTCTCCGGCGGGCAAAAGCTTCCTTCTTCGTACCTACAATCGCGTCTGGACCGAAGGTCAAGTCCCCATGGGTTGGCGTGACGCCGTTGTTGTTCCTATATCCAAATCCGGGAAGGATAGACACCTTCCTTCTAGTTACCGCCCCATTTCTCTTACAAGCTGTGTCTGTAAGGTGATGGAGCGCATGGTTAATGCTTGGTTAGTTTGGATTCTTGAATCTCGACGACTACTTACTAATGTCCAATGCGGCTTTCGTCGCCGCCGCTCCGCTGTTGACCACCTTGTGACCTTGTCGACATTTATCATGAACAACTTTTTGCGAAGGCGCCAAACGGTAGCCGTGTTCTTCGACTTGGAGAAGGCTTATGATACCTGTTGGAGAGGAGGTATCCTCCGCACTATGCAGAAGTGGGGCCTACGCGGTCGTCTGCCCCTTTTTATTGATTCCTTTTTAACGGATCGAAAGTTTAGGGTACGTGTGGGTTCCGTATTGTCCGACGTCTTCCTCCAGGAGAACGGAGTGCCTCAGGGCTCCGTCTTGAGCGTAGCCCTTTTTGCCATCGCGATCAATCCAATTATGGATTGCATTCCACCTAATGTCTCAGGCTCTCTCTTTGTCGATGACTTCGCGATCTACTGCCCAGAGAACATGTCTCCTGGAGCGCTGCCTTCAGCGTTGTCTAGACAGCCTCTACTCATGGAGCGTGGCAAATGGCTTCCGGTTCTCTGAAGAGAAGACGCTTTGTATCAACTTTCGGCGATATAAAGCGTTCCTTCCGCCATCCTTACATCTCGGTCCCGTTGTTCTCCCATTCGTGGACACAACTAAGTTTCTAGGGCTCACGTTGGACCGGAAACTGTGTTGGTCTCCACATGTCTCTTATTTGGCGGCCCGTTGTACACGTTCCCTTAATGTCCTCAGAGTTCTTAGCGGTTCATCTTGGGGAGTGGATCGCACTGTCCTGCTTCGCTTGTATCGGTCCATAGTCTGATCGAAGCTGGATTATGGGAGCTTCGTCTACTCGTCCACTCGGCCATCCCTCTTACGCCAGCTCAACTCCATCCACCATCGGGGGATACGTCTTGTGACCGGAGCCTTCTACACTAGTCCTGTCGAGAGTCTTTATGCTGAAGCTGCCGAGTTACCATTGACCTACCGGCGCGACATACTGCTGTGTCGGTATGCCTGCCGGCTGTTGTCTATGCCCGAACACCCCTCTTACAAGTCCTTCTTCGCAGATTCTCTCGACCGTCAGTACGGGTTGTATGTGTCTGCCCTGCTGCCCTCCGGAGTCCGCTTCCGTCGCCTGCTTCGACAATTGGATTTTGTCCTCCCTACCACCTTCAGAGAGGGTGAGAGCCCGACACCACCTTGGCTCCAGGCTCCGGTTCGTATTTATCTCGACCTCAGCTCACTCCCGAAGGAGGGTACTCCGGCTGCAGTGTAATGCTCACGGTTTGTCGAACTTCGTGCTCGACTTGCCGGTCACACCTTTATTTACACCGATGGCTCCAAAACTGACGATGGTGTCGGCTGTGCATTTGTCGTCGGGACCGCCACCTTTAAATTCCGGCTCCTTGACCAATGTTCCAGCTTTACGGCCGAACTTTTTGCTCTCCATCAGGCCATTCAGTATGCCCGCTGCCACCGCCATTCATCGTATGTACTCTGCACTGACTCACTCAGTGCTCTTCAGAGCCTTGGGGCTCCCTATCCGGTCCATCCCTTGATTCAACGGATACAGCAGTCCCTCCATTCTTTCGCTGATAATGGCGGTTCTGTCGTCTTTCTGTAGGTTCCCGGACATGTAGGAGTGCCTGGGAATGAGGCTGTGGACGCTGCAGCCAAGGCTGCAGTCCTCCAGCCTCGGCCAGCCTCCCATTGTGTCCCGTCATCTGACGTTCGTGGGGATGTATGTAAGAGGCTTGTGTCCTTGTGGTGGGATGCTTGGTCATCCCTCCAAGGAAACAAGCTCCGGGCAGTAAAACCGCTCCCAACTGCTTGGACAACTTCCTCCCGACCGTCTCGGCGCGAGGAGGTCCTTCTGACCAGGTTGCGGATTGGGCATTGCCGGTTTAGCCACCGCTACCTGCTCTCCGGTGACCCAGCCCCGCAGTGCCCATGTGGTCAGGCATTAACGGTGCGCCATGTTTTATTGTCGTGTCCCCGTTTTAGTCAATTTCGTGTTGTCCTGTCCCTGCCATCTACCTTACCGGATGTTTTAGCTGATGACGCTCGAGCAGCTGCTCGTATTCTGCATTTTATAACTTTAACTGGCTTGACCAACGACATTTAACCTTTTTACTTATTTAATCTGCATCTTTGTCAGGTCCTTCTGATGTCCCCCCCATCCCCCTTGAGTTTTAGCAGATTCCTTGTGCTCTAACACCAGTGACTGGGCGCTAATGACCTCAGCAGTTGAGCGCCCTTAAACCCTACCAAAAAAAAAAGTCGAGTAGTCGTGTATCCCGTACCGCTCCATCACAGTCTTGAAATATTCATTGTAAAACTCACCACCATGATCGGTTTCAAGATTGTCTGGGCATCGATTTGATCCTGTCTGCAGCAAACGCTCAAACAATACAGCAACATCTCTACCAGTTTTAGTTTTGACAAGTAATGCCCATGCGAATTTAGAGTATGTATCAATAATCATTAAAATGTATTTGAATCCATTATTCTCAAGTGAATATTGACTTATGTCTACAAGATTGGCGTGCCACAAGTCATCCAGCCGCTTAATCGTAACATGCCTCAGGGGATATGTTTCGCGTGGTACGACCATCATTGGCACCAAGGCAGAAGCGACTCTCATCGCTGAAGATGACACGTCTCCATTCGTCCCTCCATTCACGCCTGTCGCGACAACACTGGAGGCGGGCTGCACGATGTTGGGGCGTGAGCGGAAGACGGCCTAATGGTGTGCGGGACTGTAGCCCAGCTTCATGCAGACGGTTGCGAATGGTCCTCGCCGATACCCCAGGAGCAACAGTGTCCCTAATTTGCTGGGAAGTGGCAGTGCGGTTCCCTACGGCACTGCGTAGGATCCTACGGTCTTGGCGTGCATCCGTGCGTTGCTGCGGTCCGGTCCCAGGTCGACGGGCAGGTGCATCTTCCACCGACCACTGGCGACAACATCGATGTACTGTGGAGACCTCACGCCCCACGTGTTGAGCAATTCGGCGGTACGTCCACCCGGCCTCCCGCATGCCCACTATACGCCCTCGCTCAAAGTCCGTCAACTGCACATACGGTTCACGTCCACGCTGTCGCGGCATGCTACCAGTGTGAAAGACTGCGATGGAGCTCCGTATGCCACGGCAAACTGGCTGACACTGACGGCAGCGGTCCACAAATGCTGCGCAGCTAGCGCCATTCGACGGCCAACACCGCGGTTCCTGGTGTGTCCGCTGTGCCGTGCGTGTCATCATTGCTTGTACAGCCCTCTCGCAGTGTCCGGAGCAAGTGTGGTGGGTCTGACACACCAGTGTCAATGTGTTCTTTTTTCCATTTCCAGGAGTGTAATACCTCTCTCTCAAAGCTCAGAGATTATCGAAAAAACCTCGTTCGAATGAGCTGTACTGCCTGCAGCAGCCGAAGCCATCAACAGTCGAAGTCTATTAGTTCATCCGGCTCATTGTAATATATATACTGCGGGAGTTGATTGCTCACGCCTTTATGCTGAAAGTCTACACCCTCACCAATGCTTTTAGGATGCTCATTCAGTAAAGGTTGTATAATGGCTCTGTATTTAGAGTTTTGCAGGTTTCTCAGTGTTCTGTCAGGAATTTTATACAGCTCAGTCAATTGCAGTAATTCACCATATACTTTGCTATTATTGGTAGAGTATTTCAAGTTTTTGAGGGCCTTAGGAAGATAAGATTCATTAAGCCAGGTGTTCTTTTAAACTCTGTATCCCCGATGCGTGTCGTGCTATAATATAAACTTACAGTTTGAGCCTACCATGTACGGTCTCTCCCCACTGACACCAAATGTTCTATCTTACCCGCTCAATACTGGTTGGTGAATTCTGCGATTGAATCATTATCACGCGAAGCCATCTTACTGATAGATTCGGTAACAGGTTTAAAAGCTTCTCTTAATGTTTGCTCGCAACCCATATGCCCCATCCTCAGCTAACGTAATTTCTCTGGAACTGCTTTGCGTTGCTGAATGACTTTATGCTTTGTCAACATCTCGGAGCATACTAATCAGAGCTGCGCATATCACGTGGTTTTATATATGCTTTGTCATTCTTCTTCTTCCCTACACCTCCTCCTTCAATAACAACCACCTCAGCTTCTATCTTCTCTCCAATTGCGCTAAATCTATTCTCTAGCCAATTTTGGTTAAGTGCAAGATGTTTATGAGTGTCCTTTAATTCCCTTGCAAGCTTACAGAGTCTTGCCTCGAGATTCTTAAATTTCATATCGGTATACACGTGAGCATTATATGCACACCTAACCTCTCACATTGAGCATCCGCCAAGCGTGCGAATTTGTCCATGGTGTAGTATCTACTGACGCACTCAGCTATTTTGTACATTTATATATGGAGAAACTGCTGGAAGTTCCGGCTATAACTACCATCATTCAGTTTCCGCCTTTTATCAACAACGAGAAAACCGGATTGTGAGTGATTCCAACAATCAGCACATATCTTTACAAATTCATTGTATGACATGTCAGTCCCAACATGAGCCTGGTAAATGTATGTTAAATTGAGATTGTCTTGTTTGAAGGCTATAATGAGGTTGGCATTATCCCTCACCAACTGTTCTGGGATCCTGGAATACGTGTGAGATAAAATACGTCAACACCCATATGACGACCAAATCTACGAATTTGATCCTGCTTTTCGACAGCCACATAGTCAAATATGAAGACAGTGTTAGGCTTTACCTTTTCAGGTGGGGGGAGGGGGGATGTCGTCGCTTACACTGAATGCTCTTACATTACACCATCTACCCCCCCCCCCCCCCATGTGGGTCCGGGGATTAGAATAGGCCCGAGGTATTCCTTGCCTTCCTCTCCTTGCCTTCCTCTCCTTGCCTTCCTCTCCTTGCCTTCCTCTCCTTGCCTTCCTCTCCTTGCCTTCCTCTCCTTGCCTTCCTCTCCTTGCCTTCCTCTCCTTGCCTTCCTCTCCTTGCCTTCCTCTCCTTGCCTTCCTCTCCTTGCCTTCCTCTCCTTGCCTTCCTCTCCTTGCCTTCCTCTCCTTGCCTTCCTCTCCTTGCCTTCCTCTCCTTGCCTTCCTCTCCTAGCCTTCTCTGGTCTCCGCCTCGGCGTTTGAGAGTCTGTCCTCTCTCTCCCTCTCTCTTCTTTTTCCTCTTCTTCCTTCCTCCCTGTGCGCGCCTGAAGGCCAACCCACGCGTTCACACACGTAGCCGGTGACGGGGTAACCCGTAATTCCCTGCCCTGGGTAGACAAGTAAGGCACGCACGTACCCCCTGGTAATGGCCAGGCCCAAGGAGGGGTGATTGGCTGAGCTGATACCTTCTGACCATGCCGATTGGTCCCTCCGTCTGTTTCTTAGGAGGTGTGACCTGAGGTGTAAACATTCACCTAAGGCGGGCGCCATCGGAGATGCTGGCAATCATGGGGGATTCCTCTGCAATGGATTTCACTTCTTCTTCTCTCGCGCCTTCTGCCCATAAACGGAAACTTGACCAGCCACCAGTAACAAAAGTACTACCGCCTGCCCCACAGTTCCTCGTAGTTTCTCGATCTGAGGACGGAAAGGATTTTTCCTCTGTCAACCCTTTCGTTATCCAGAAGGGCGTAGATGCCATAGCCGGATCTGTCAAGTCATGTACCAGGTTGCGTAATGGTGCCTTGTTATTGGAAACTGAGAGCACCTTTCAGGCAAGAAACTGCTTCGAGCCACACTCCTGTACATGTTCCCTGTCCGGGTGGAGGCTCACTGAACTTGGAATTCGTCTCGTGGAGTGGTCTATACTAGATCCCTCGACGGATTGACTGACGAGGAGATTCAATCTTTCCACGCTGAGCAGGGCGTGACGGCTGTCCATAGGGTCATGAAAAAGGTCAACAATGACCTTGTACCGACCCGGACACTTTTCTTGACCTTTGATAGTGTTCCGATGCCATCGCGCATCAAAGCGGGCTACGAGGTTATTTCTGTTCGCCCCTATGTCCCGACACCTACGCGCTGCTACAAGTGTCAGCATTTTAATCACACTCGCCAGTCTTGTTCCAATGTGGCTAAATGTGTCACTTAGGGCAGGGATGCCGATGAGGGTGACTGTCCACCTCCGTCTCCTCATTGTGTGAACTGTCAGGGTGACCATGCAGCGTCCTCCCGTGACTGTCCCATCTACAAGGAAGAACGCTGTATCCAAGAAATTCGGGTCAAAGAGAAAGTGTCCACCTCGGCTGCTCGCAAGCTATTTGCTAGTAGGAAGCCCACGCTGCTCCCAGCGACAAATACAGTACTGTCCTCGGCTCGCCATGGACTACCAGGGAGGCGGCGACGCAGACATGCGATCTGACCTTCAGCACCACGGTCGTCTGTTCGGCCAGTGCTAAGATCGCTCGGTCGACGTCTCCTCTTCTTCCCGTCACCCCTCAGACACAAGCACCTTCATCAGCTTCTGCCAAGACGAAGACGCAGAAGTCAGATGCACGGGCCTTCAAGAAGGAACCGTCCCGTGCAGACTTCCTAAGTACCTTGAACTCCCAGCCATCGACCAGTATTTCCACTAAACGACCTTCCAAGAAGGCTCATAGGAAGCACAGTTCTCCTTCTCCGCCACGGCACATTTCTTCTCCTGCGCCACCCAGCGTTTGCTACCCCAGGCCGTCATCCGTTTCGCCTGGCCGCACCACTGGTAGCCGAATATCTGGCCGTTCACCTGCAGAGGAAGCTCCCCCTCCATCGACCATCTTGTTAAGATGGCCGATGAACCTATAGAACCAATGGACGATGACTGTCCGCCTACTGATAGCGGCGGCAGTGCTCGCTCGAAGCCAGGCCCTCAGCGGCCTTCAAGGTGACCCCTTCTTTCATCTTCCTTTTCTTCTCACGATGGCACTTATTCACTGGAATATTCGCAGCATTCGCTCCACCCGAGACGACTTGAAGTTGCAGCTCCGCTTGTACCATCCGCTCGTCGTAGAACTCCAGGAAACGAAGCTACGCCCATGCGATCAAATTGCCTTGGCACACTACACCGTTGTCCGTTTTGACCTACCCTCAGTGGTAGGTATTCCGGCTCATGGAGGGGTTACGTTGCTGGTCTGGGATGATATTTACTATGATCCCATCACGTTGCATACCGGCCTGCAGGCAGTTGCCGTCCGAATTACTCTCCCCACTTTTACATTTTCCATTTGTACCGTTTACACTCCATCGTCATCTGCCGTTACCAGTGCAGACATGATGCAAATAATTGCTCAGCTACCTGCACCATTTTTGTTAACTGGAGACTTCAATGCCCACCATCCCATTTGGGGCTCTCCAGCATCCGGCCCAAGGGGCTCCCTGTTAGCAGACCTTTTCAACCAGCTCAATCTTGTCTGCCTCAATACTGGCGCCCCTACTTTTCTTTCGGACACAACTGACACATATTCCCATTTAGACCTCTCTATATGTACCACCCAACTTGCACTCCAGTTTGAGTGTTATGCACTTTCTGATACATATTCGAGCGACCACTTCCCGTGTGCTATCCATCTCCTGCATCATACCCCCTCGCCGTGCTCAACTAGTTGGAACATCTCCAAAGCAGACTGGGGGCTCTTCTCTTCCAGGGCGACCTTTCAGGATCAGACCTTCACGAGCTGCAATAGTCAGGTCGCACACCTCACGGAAGACATTCTCTCTGCTGCTGAATATTCCATCCCTCACACTACTTCTTCTCCACGTCACGTACCGGTCCCCTGGTGGACCGCAGCATGTAGACGTGCTTTATGCACCTTTAAACGCCACCCTACAGTGGCGAATTGTATCAATTATAAACGGTTATATGCGCTGTGCCGTCATATTATTAAAGAAAGCAAGAAAGCCAGCTGAGCTGCTTTCACAAGCACCTTCAACAGTTCTACTCCTTCTGTTGTCTGGGGTAGCCTGCGTCGGCTATCTGGCACTAAGGTCCACTCACCAGTTTCTGGCTTGACGGTCGCGAATGACGTCCTTGCGGCCCCTGAGGATGTTTCCAATGCCTTCGGCCGCTTTTTCGCAGAGGTTTCGAGCTCCTCTCATTACCACCCTGCCTTCCTCCCCCGAAAACAGGCAGAGGAGGCTAGACCACCTAACTTCCGCTCCTCGAATCGAGAAAGTTATAATGCCCCATTCACCATGCGGGAACTCGAAAATGCACTTGCCCGGTCACGGTCCTCCGCTCCAGGGCCTGATTCTATTCATATTCAGATGCTGAAGAACCTTTCTTCTGCGGGTAAGGGTTTCCTTCTTCGTACTTATAATCGCATCTGGATTGAGGGACATGTTCCCGCATGCTGGCGTGAGTATTGTTGTACCGATTCCTAAGCCGGGGAAGGACAAGCACTTGCCTTCCAGTTATCGACAGATCTCGCTTACCAGCTGTCTCTGTAAGGTGATGGAGCGAATGGTTAACTCTCGTTTGGTTTGGCTGCTTGAATCTCGACACCAACTTACCAATGTACAATGTGGATTTCGTAGGCGCCGGTCTGCTGTTGACCATTTAGTTACCTTGTCGACCTTCGTTATGAATAACTTCTTGCGGAAGCGCCCAACCGCGGCTGTGTTCTTTGATTTGGAGAAGGCTTACACCTGTTGGAGGGCGTGTATTCTCCGCACCATGCATACATGGGGCCTTTGCGGTCGCCTCCCTCTTTTTATTTGTTCCTTTTTAATGGATCGACAGTTCAGGTTACGTGTGGGTTCTGTCTTGTCAGACACCTTTCGCTAGGAGAATGGGATGCCACAGGGCTCAGTTTTGAGCGTCGCTCTGATCGCCACAGCGATCAATCCAATAATGGATTGCCTCCCAGCTGATGTATCAGGCTCCCTTTTCGTGGACGATTTTACCATCTGTTGCAGCGCGCAGCGCACATGTTTCCTGGAGTGCTGTCTTCAGCGTTCTCTTGACCATCTTTACTCCTGGAGTGTCGCCAATGGCTTCCGTTTTTCTGCAGAGAAGACGGTCTGTATTAACTTCTGTCGCTAGTTTCTCCCACCGTCCTTACGACTCGGTCATGTTGCTCTCCCATTCATGGAGACAACAAAAATTTTAGATCTTACATTTCACAGGAAACTTAGCTGGTCTGCACATGTCTTATTCGGCTGCCCATTGTACCCGTTCATTACATGTCCGTGTTCTCAATGGTATGTCGTGGGGAGTGGATCGATCCTACTTCGCCTATTCGGTCGATTGTCCGCTCCAAGCTGGATTATGGGAGCTTCGTATACTCCTCTGCACAGCCGTCCATCTTACACAGCCTCAACTCCATACAACATCGGGGTTTACATCTTGGGATCTGAGCGTTTTACACTAGTCCCATCGAGAGTCTTCATTCTGAAGCCGGTGAATTGCCACTCACCTACCGGCGCGATATACTGCTTTGAGGGTATACCTGTCGGCTACTGTCAGTGCCCGACCACCCGTCTTATCATTCCTTTTTTGACGACTCTCTCGACCATCAATATGGGTTGTATGTCTCTGCCCTGCTACCCCTTGCAGTTCGCTTTCGTCGCCTCCTTCAACACCTTGATTTTTCACTCCCTGCAACCTTTAGAGTGGGCGAGAGCCACACATCACCTTGGCTCCAGGCTCAGGTTCGCTTTCACCTTGACCTCAGCTCGCTCCTAGAGGAGGTTACCCCCGGTTCGGTATACCACTCCCATTTTGTCGAACTTTGTTCGAAGTTCATTAATATGACCTTCATTTATACAGAAGGCTCTAAGACCAATGACGGGGCTGGGTGTTCTTTTATTTTCGGAGCACAAAGTTTCAAATACTGGCTCCATGGCCATTGTTCTGTCTTCACAGCTGAGCTCTTTGCCCTCTACCAGGCTGTTCTTTACATCTGCCGCCATCGACATTCTGCTTATGTCATCTGCTCTGATTCCCCTGAGCGCCATCCAGAGCCTCAGTGATCCGTATCCAGTTCACCCTTTCGTGCACCGGATCCAACGCTCTCTTCAGCAGCTGGTGGACGACGGTTCTCCGGTTAGCTTTATGTGGGTTCCTGGCCATGTCGGTATCCCTGGGAATGAAGCTGCAGATGCCGCGGCCAAGGGTGCGGTCCTCCAGCCTCGGAAAGCTTCTTGTTGTGTCCCTTCATCAGATTGTAGCAGGGTCATTTGTCGGCGCATTTTATCGCTGTGGCATGCCGTTAGGGTTGCACTTACGGACAACAAGCTTTGGGCCTTGAAACCTCTTCCCACGGCTTGGACGTCCTCCTCACGCCCTTCTCGGCGGGAGGAGGTAGTTTTGGCCCGGTTACGAATTGGACACTGCCGGTTCAGCCATCACCATCTGCTGACGGCTGCGCCGGCGCCGTTCTGCCCATGACGGTCCATCACATTTTAACGTCCTGTCCAGATTTTAATACACTGCATCTTGATTTTGGCCTGCCATGTACTCTAGATGCCATTTTAGCGGATGACCCAGGAGCAGCTGCTCGCGTACTTCATTTTATCAACTTGACAAACCTGTCTAAGAACATTTGATTATGCTGTTTTTAATCCTATGCCTGTCAATCTGTCTTTTATCATGTTTTCCATTTTAGTTGCTGTTTTAAACTTGTGCCTCGTGGTGCATTCCTAACATAGTCTGGGCGCTAATGACCATTGAAGTTGTGCGCCCTAAAACCACAACAAAAAACAAAAAAAGAGCCGTCTACCCCATCTAACATTTTGTGCAGTAACTGGTACTTGGGTTTAAGCAGTGTTTCAGAGTAGACGAAAAGGTGCTTGAAGCGGACTCAGTCTGTGTGTGTTAACAGAGCCATCAAGACATTTGTCTAACCACAGTTGGAAGGACCTACAATTATAGCTCGTATGCTGTTGTGAAGGAGTGCTCCATTCTTCATCTTCTTCTTCTACAACTACTACTTGGTCTTCTGGTCTTGATCATCACAGGACCAGTCACCAACAACAAAGTCCTTGCAGTAAGTGTGCATCACCCAGCCTGCCATGATACCTATTGTGCTATGTACTGGCGTGCAATAGGCTTTTATATGATAAATAGTGTGTGTGTGTGTGTGTGTGTGTGTGTGTGTGTGTGTGTGTGTGTGTGTGTGTGTGTGTGTGTGTGTGTGTGTGTGTATCCACTATAGTGCAATCACCTTACCAACTGAACTAAAATGGCTACATGACAGAATGAATTCCACATGGTGTATTTAAAGGGAAATGTGTCACATACATTAACGTACATAAAGGTGTACTAACGTGCATTAACAATTGTGACATTTTTTTCTAGAGAAATGAAAAAGACAAAGAGAAATTTAATATTATAAATATATTTATTTACTCGAGACATAAAATTATGATCAGCATGGAAAACAATAAGTTCATTCTTTTTCAAATGGTGCAACAGAAGTACAGTATTTCGAAAAGAGTTGTTTCTTATATCCCTCAAATTCAGCAAATGTATCTCATAATGTTATAGAACCATTGAAATAGTTGGGTATGCCATCAGTAAATTTGAGTTCAGCATTCACAACACTTATTTGAGGAATAGCACAAGACTTCGGCGCTGCCGTTATACAGGTGCTAAGACAATGGTCTATATCTTCTATGTGAATGCTACATGTCTGAAGCCAGTTAATGATGTTACTGTATACAGCTTGAACACATGGGCGCCATCTATTTAGTACTAGTTACTGCCATGTCTAGATTGAATAAGTTATCAAAAGTCGAGTGCTGCATGAAAATACTATGACCCCCAGCACATTTGATATCCTCTCTACTTCGACGATCATCAGTTATTTTGCTCCCCAAATAGCAAAACTCCTTTACTACTTTAAATGTCTCATTTCCTAATCTAATTCCCTTAGCATCACCCGACTTAATTGGACTACATTCCGTTATCCTCGTTTTGCTTTTGTTGATGTTCATCTTGTACCCTCCTTTCATGACACTGTCCATTCCGTTCAACTGACCTTACAAGTCCTTTGCTGTCTCTGACAGAATTACAATGTCATCGGCAAACATTAAAGTTTTTATTTCTTCTCCATGGATTTTAATACCTACTCCGAAATTTTCTTTTGTTTCCTTCACAGCTTGCTCAATATACAGATTGAATAACATCGGGGATAGGCTACAACCCTGTCTTACTCCCTTCCCAACCACTGCTTCCCTTTCATGCCCCTCGATTCTTATAACTGCCATCTGCATTATCATACTCTTCTATAAATGATGTAGTGAAATGTGGCTAGTCCTCCCTCAAATGTCTACATCCTTCACATTCATCTCGATGAGCGAACATGTGACGATGCTTTGACGATGACAACACAGCAAAGACTGAATGTGCACCGCCAATCAGGTCATCTGAGTGGTGAAACAGAATAAGTCGCCGTCCTTGATGACAGTAGTTGAGTGGACGTGACGCAGTTGGCCTTCTTTCCAACAAAATTCAAACTTCCCGCCAAAATCCGACATCTTGAATGACGCCCTCTGCTGGTGGCTATGTGACTTAGCCAGTTGGACCTCGTGGCGAACACACCTGCATGATATTGTTGAAGTAATAATAAAGAGAAGTCAAGTTTTACTGCCATTATTGTGCTGGAATTTGAGCTTGCCGCCATTTTCTATGGGGTTGGGGGTTAGGATAGTGGACGTACCCCAAGTGGTCTATTTTCCCGCCATTTTCGTGGTGTGATGCATTATCCTGCTGGAATTTGAATTTCCAACCAATTTTTTTCTGGAGGGTTAGGTTAGTGGAGGTAGCGCAATTGACCTATCTTCCAGCCAAAATTCAAACTTCTCACCAAATTCTGCCAATTTGGATGACGTCATGCGCTGTTGCTAAGTCTAGAGCCGCCATCTTGGATGACGTCATCGCCGTCATTTTGAACAAATTTGCAACAATGGAATGTCGGATAGAACATACCTTGTCCCCCTACTGTTGGTATCCATGTAAATGAGGCAGCCGATATAGCAGGCAATGCTACAATCTCCCTTCCTCGGCCCACTGTTCGCGTGGTGCCCTTCACCGATCTGCATTGTGTCTTATTTCGTCGTGTTGCTCTTTTATGGCACGCTCATTGGTCTACACTTCCCGCTAATAAATTGCGGGATGTGAAACCTCTTCTCAGTGCTCAGACATCTTCCTCCCGAACTTGTCATCTGGAGGAGGTAATTTTAACTAGACGCTGGATAGGGCACTGACTTTTTCGCCATTGACATCTTTTAAGTGGCGATGCTCCCCCACTTTATCCCCACCGCTCTCAACTGTGGATGGAGAGACACCTTTTTCTTGAGTGCCCCTATTTTACTCCACTACGAGCCCATCTACAGCTGTCGCCTGATATGCCTTCCATTTTAGATGACACGCGCTCAGCTGATCATGCCTTCGAGTTTATCAGTGTCAATGAGATCACGTCGGTCATTTGAAGCTCTTTTTGGGAAAAACAACCCCCTCTCCTACAGTGGTTTCCTAAGTTTCCCTTTGGTTTTTTAGTTTCCCCTCTTTTTGAGTTTAGCTTTCATGGCTGCAGATTTCCCATTTGGTTTTTGTACCCTTCCCTAAGTCGCAGAATGGGCGCTAATGACCGTAGCAATTTTGCGCCCTAAAACTGTAACAAGATTATCTGTAAAATGAAAAAAACTACTTCCTTAAGACATCGATTCCCTGTGATACATGCACAATATAGTTTCGCAGAGGTGTATGGCATCCTCTGTTCATATCAGATCACGGTTTAGAAATTATACTATGCCTGCATCAGTCCCATACAAAATGATCTTTAGTAACGGAGAATACCTCTCACAAGGAAACTGACCAACGCATAGCAACGATGTTCGACATGTGAAATTACAAGACATGCCGTCACTAAATCTGTAAACAGAACATCTGTCAAGCAGATGTATCCATGGGAATTCAGTATCTCACAAACTGTCACTAACATAGAATCAATGTAATTATGAAACTGAAGACTCGATTTTATGCCAAAAATGGGGCAGGTTAATGGAGTACCTTGCAAATATCTTCGTTCATCTAGAGGAAAGTGCCGAAACAAGATGGGCGTGTTTCGTCGTCGTCGTCGTCGTCGTCGTCGTCGTCGTCGTCATAACCACACACATGAGATGGAACTCCTCTGATGGCAGATCTGCTGTTAAAGATCGCGAGTAGATAGTGCTCTAAGCCTCAGACATAACATACAGTTGTATACGAGTCGAACACAGGTTATGCCACACAACTGATGCACCCCAACAGAAGGGAAAAAAATTGTTAAATGATCTGACGCAACATCTTCCTCTCTCTAGAATGCATCTACCATTCAGTCATCTACCATTACATCATACTTCGTTACAAACTCATCTCAACCGGTCATTCCATCCACTCTCTGTCATCCTGCACAGATGCAAATAAGTTTAGGCGCAGATAGAAAACTACCAACACAAACAAATCTTCACAAGCATCCCATACTTAGGCACAGTATCACAAAAAGTAGCTAACTTATTAAAAGAATATTAAAATAATTTTCTCCATAAACGGCAAACTTGGATACCATTTACCTCACGCAGGGAACACAAACAAGCCAATAACATAACACAGTGGAATATATAAATTACAATGTAACAGTTGCCCTGCATTTTACATACGAAAAACTGGAAGAACCTTCCACACACGGTAAAAAGAACACACCGACGCCTTTCGACTACACCATTTTGAAAAATCTACAATAACTAACCACATGTATATTAATAAACAGACTTGACGACATCCACAACAGCCTAACTGTACTTCACACAGAACCCAACAGTAAAAAATTTAATCTACTAGAACAGTTAGAAATAATGCTACACAAAGAAAAATGTTCCGAAAACATGTTGAATGAACAAACAGAGTTTAACAGCCACAATTTTTTTACACCTTCAAAAGTTTATTTTTTCCTGAGAAATCAAATCCATAATAGTACAAACAGCTGACAACCTACAACATGGTGCCAAATAATTATTTTAATAATACCTGTGTACTAATACTATCACGTTATCTTCTGTGAAACAAGAAAATCGATTATATTTATAAGTAGAACATCTGTATGAACGAGAATCTGTGGCATGTTTGCGTTCTGCTACTACAATGTGCGAGAAAGTGTGTGACTATGTATATATCCCAGTATGTACTGCAAAATTAAAGACGTATATTGTGTATTCCAACTGCACAACAGAAGCAGACATCATACAATGTTAAACTGTAAGTTATTTTCATATTATTAACGCTGTTAAACTTACATCTAGAATATACCATGTTGTAACAGAAAAATGTAATATCAACAGGCAAACAACTAAAAAACCTTATGTAAATCACTAAAAAGCACCTGAAGATGAGCCTCCAGTGCTCGAAATGCATAGTGCAGCAAATAAACGCAACTTGTGACTGAAGGCGGTTTGTTCTTCATTTTATTAAAGAATTCTTCCAATATGAGATGGCATCCTTGTCATCGATGGTGGATTTCTTCTCCAGTGCGTTGTATGGAAGAATGGTGAAACACTTAAGTTAATGCTAACCAAATACGTTGAATACTTAAGAAGACAGTACAGCGGAAGTGCGACAAGTGTGGTGGTCGATGGCTACCCTGAAGACTTGCCCACCAAGAGAATCAAATATGCTAAGCACCTCTGCCGATGCAAAAGACACACTACTCCTGAGGTCATATTTACCGAGCTAATGATGGTGACTATGACTCAGGAGCAGTTCCTTTCCAGAAATAAACTACATCTCATTAGCTTGCTTATTTCGAGGCTCGAAGATGAAGGCTTCTCAGTAAGGCAAGCTTCTGAAGACGAAGACCACCTAATTGTTGCCACAGTGCTTGAGGTTTCACAGGAGCATGAGAAGGTTGTGGTTGTTGGTGAGGATACGGACCTTCTCATCATAGTCAATGCCCTAGCCACACCATCAGCAAATATATATTTCTTGAAACCTGGAAGAGGAAAGACCTCATCAAAAGTATTTGATTCTAACAATTTCAAACTGGCAAAGATCAGGTCACTCATATTTCTTTACCCCATAAGTGGATGTGACACAACTTTAGCACCCTTCTGTCAGGGCAAGAAGAAGGTGGTCAATCTACTGGTCAAAAATGTCTTCTGGAAGATATCAAACCTTTCTGAGAGCATGACACTCAAGCTGAAGCTATTGTCGAAGCTGACCTCCGATTTACGGAGGTATGGCAGGAGAGACTTCAGACAACTTGCGATTCGACCTGTTTTCCAAAGCGATTATGAAATTCAGATTCACCCTAGCATCCCTACCACCAACGTCGGAAGCAGATCGCCAGCATTGCTTGTGGACCTACTTACAAGTACAAATGTGGATAGAGCACCAGATGGATCCGCTCCTCTGGGGATGGCAGGCTTCAGAGTTTGTCTTGGCCTCATTCCTACCTCCAAAGAACCAGCTCCAAAGAACCAGCTCCACAGTCTCTTCTCTCAACAAGACAGTCAAACGTTGACGTATGTGAAATTTGTGTACATACCTACTTTTACCTTCTCATCTCATACATTCACGTAAAATTCTGTAATTACGAAATATAATAATCACTACTTAATTTCAAGGAGTCTCTCTCTCTTCCTGTGTCCTTCATATCAGTTGAATGGGTATCACTATATTATATTGAGGGTTATGAACGGATACCACGTACCTGACAAGACAAATTTCACAGGGGAGCTAAAAAAATAACCTTTAATAAAAATTTTGATTGTTTTGATTTTTTATTTAGAGATAATCACTTATTACTCACAGGTTGTGCATTGTATTTTTTGCATCATTTTGTTATAACATGCATTTTTTCCACTTGCAATTTTTTTGAGTCAGAACTTTCTCTGACATCTGTCAGATACGAGGTCTCAGTTCTTAACCCTCGACATATGAAAAACTTTAATATTTTTCAAATTTTACAAAATTTTAGTATTTTATTCTATTACTATATTACATAAGTACAAGACAATTGGTTGCTATAGTTCTGTGTTTAAAAGACTGTACATAAGAATTACTGAAGAACTACATTTGAAATTGATGAGAAATGGTCCAAATTTAATGAGGAGCAGTACACAAATGGGTGGTTCAATAAATTCACTTTTGGTTTCATCGAATGCCAAATTTCTCTCTCCATATCTTTTTTTCTGAACGACACTATTGATAGGTGGGTTAGTTTCTACGATAATACCAAAAAACAGAGGTTAAAACGAAAAATTTTTATGAATATGTGAAATTGGTCCAATTTTGAAGAACACTAGTATGGAAACGGGTGGTCCAAGAAATATACGGATGGTCTCGTTCAATGCAGAATTTCATGCCCTACAATTTTTAATTGCACTATGTTTTCGATTTGTGAGTCATCTACGAGATATAACCACGAAACCGAAAAATACCACTTTCTCGGGTACATTTTTGCCCCCCCGCACTTTTCCACAACTCGGCAGTGGGGGAAAACCTAGGATAGTCATACTGGGACACAAACGAAGCCATTAAAACAATAAAATTTTTGTAGCAATTATTTCCGATTGGAATGCTAATTCTACTGGACTAATTGTAAATACTGTTTGTTAGGGTGTGTGTGGCAACGGCGCAGTGCCGTATCACGCGAATGAACGCCACAATAGATAATAACATATGCACTAACCGTCGCATGCAGACGGCCGACATAGTAACCAAAATATTGGACATTGATGTACTCCAGGGTATAACTGCTCTCGGAACACAATTCATAGGTTGCAATCACATTCTAGGAAACTGTCGATGAATAACAATGACAGAAACAATGGACACAGTATATCGGGACAAAACACGGGGCCTGCGCCTAACTGGACGCCACCCCCGCAACATCATACCGTGAGCACTTTAGAGGTGTCCCAGGAATGGTCCTCAAGCAACGCTGGTGGGTCATACTAAAACCGCCCCCATCGTACTCACTACGACCGTCAGAAAGGGGGGCGAGTGGAAGTGATAGACGGCATGAAGAGCAGTGGCCGCTGTTGGGTAAGAGCACAAGAGCACATGAACACCGTACCATTTGGCACCTTGCTGATTTATTGGTTATTTTTCTTTGAACGCTTTAAACATAATGTAGATGGGGTAACCCGAAATAAATGACACCTACCGCGCTACGCTACATTGTTCCCCTGACTCAGTGAAACTGAAACTTTGGATCACGATAACGGGCGCACATTCATGGGCCAAATACATACGGATTTGATAAGCAATGTGCACAGTTCACAGCACTCATCTACAAGTTTACATCAATGCCACCAGGTGACAGCGCACTGCAGCAGTCGTTTGCTTGGCATAAATCCCACTAGGCAGTTGGCACACTGCACAGATACGCCAATTCACCCGCTATATGGTAACATTAGATCGGACATTGGTGTATTTTATAGATATACTGGCAAAAAACACCTACTTTGTGAGATTCTGAATGAGATACAGTACATTAAGTTCTGGATTTCATCCTACAGTAATCCATTTGAGGCACTCAGAACCATAAAGCATATCATTGTCAATTGTGAGTGTAGAGCATTTATTCAATGCTTCTGAAATCTGTTGACCTTTCGGTGGGTCAGGTTTATCGGCACTGTAGGCCCACATTACATGTATATCTGAACATTCAAGAAAAGCTGTCTCACTGGTTTCTCTGATATTCACTTAAATTTGGGGGTCAAGGACAGTGTGCTTTTGGCCCTCGTGGCTCTCAGCGCCTTATTCGTGTTCTGGTCAAGTGACCTCGTTGGTAGATGGCACTAGTTGAATTTAATAATTTCTGTGAAAGGCAGTGTGTGTTTGGAGTTGGCTGTTTACTGCGCAGGAATCGGCTTTCTTGTGCAGTGCCAACATCAGTTTTGTTGAACCTGTCGTAATGAGCGTACAGCATTGTGAGCCGGGAGTCCCCCATTTGGGGAAGTTCGGCAGCCGAGGGCAAGTGCTTACTGCATTCGACGCCCACATTGGGCTAAATGATCGTGACACAAAACCCAGTCCCCAAATGGAGAAAAATCTTCTGCTACAGCTGGGAATCCAACCTGGGCCCCTTGAACCTGTATTAAACGCTAACAGAAAACAGAATCACCAGGAAAAGGAAGCAGGGCCTCTCAGACGACATTCGTTGTTTGAGAAAGTGAGGAAATCAAATAAGCGTGACTAGAAGCGAACATTCAACAAAGAAGTGTATAATACGCATAAGCTGTGTGCGTGCATCGTAATAATTCCCGATTATCGGCCTGGAAATCAATTCATTAACTAATACATGAATTGTACATGCATGAATTGTACATGCGTGAATTGTACATGCGTGAATTGTACATGCGTGAATTGTACATGCGTGAATTGTACATGCGTGAATTGTACATGCGTGAATTGTACATGCGTGAATTGTACATGCGTGAATTGTACATGCGTGAATTGTACATGCGTGAATTGTACATGCGTGAATTGTACATGCGTGAATTGTACATGCGTGAATTGTACATGCGTGAATTGTACATGCGTGAATTGTACATGCGTGAATTGTACATGCGTGAATTGTACATGCGTGAATTGTACATGCGTGAATTGTACATGCGTGAATTGTACATGCGTGAATTGTACATGCGTGAATTGTACATGCGTGAATTGTACATGCGTGAATTGTACATGCGTGAATTGTACATTTTTCAGAAAAACTAAAAAAGGTGCGAAAACTGCCACTTACACAAATATATGAAATGGAGAGTAGTGAAAGACTAAACATTGTTTCATTCTTGCCATTAACTGCACTAAATAATATACAAAATAACAAAATTCCACATACATAAATTTTTTCAGACAAGTTGAAAATTATTATTATTACAGACAGCGGCGGAAGTTGTACAAATATCTTGATAAGCATAACTGTTTTACAGTAGATGCTATTAATTTCACACTTGTGTATTTAACTGACTTTAAAAATTTGTGAACACCCAGAACATACACCTACGAGGAAACCTGATGAAAAGTTTCGTATGCTACGATATAAAGAGGATACAGATATTCGAGAAGAACTGTGAGGAGATTTTAAATCGTGCATGAAACTTAAAGAACTAGTTCAGGAAGCTGTGAATGCTGTAGTGGAGAGCATACCCACGACAGTTGTACTGGACAGAGGACCAGGTATTAACGTCCGTGACGTGAAATTTTCAAAAGTGTAACTAGTAAAACTAGTGTACCGATAATGCCATTCCAAAAGTGTGTAGTCTCCGGTGCTACTGGTGCCAAGGGACAATCAGTTAGGTGACTGTGGAACGTGAGGTCCGAACAGTAGTATCATCTATATGATAATGTGTGCACATAATTTCATTAATAGTCATAGTTGAATATTTGCATGGAAGTAAGGCGCTGCACGAATTTCAAAAAAGTTTGCATTGAAAAACAAGAGTCGCTATGATGTTAACTTTCGGTGCATACTACATTATATTATAGCGGTGTATTAAATTTAGCTAACATACTGAATTTTTGTTTAGACTTGGGACTTGGTGTCTGTCATCGATCTCGAAAAAACTGCTCAGACGTATCAATGAAGCCACAGTGTAATATCAACATCATCTCTTATATTTCCTCAACTGTTTGAGATATCGAAATGAGATTTTGGCAAATGATAAAACGCAAAGAGACTATTTTTCCTTATGTTTATTATGCAGAACTTCATTTACCGTGTTATTCCACGAACTAGACTTTCTCGAAGAAAGCACATGCTATAGGTTTCGGAACAATATTAGACAGTACACGTTTATATTTATACCGCGGGTGTGGTTTTTCATAAGCTACCGATCTTACTTTTCCTCAGTTCCTTACTTAAACTTCATGAGCCACTGTTTCGGAATTCTCTCTGCACAACATGTTTGTGAGGTGAAACTGTAAACTCTGCTGTGCTCTGGCAAAAGAAGCAAGTTTTAACAGGGCAACAAGTGAAAAGTACAGGTATTATTAAAATTCGGCACTCATGATGCTTCTCTGAAAATTACAAATGGTTAATAAACCAGGTGAAAACCAATTCAGCGGAATTCTTTTTTGATATTAACGAAAGCAGAGGTGGCAGAGCTTTTCGAATGGTCACCATACAAGTGAGGGCTCCACTTAATACTAAACGAAAATGTTGAGCGTACGCTTCAGTTTAGAACGCACTCCCCCTCCAGCGCTCTGAAGTTCCTCTACAGGGCGTGCCCCTAACCCCCACCACCACCACCACCACCACCACCACCACCACCACCACCACTACTCTCCCCAAACGTGCCCAGCCGTTCGCGCAGCGTTATTCGGCGCGGGCTCAACGTTTCTCACTGTCAAGAATTTGTCTGTTTCCTGTCTGGTAGGCATGGGATTTCTGCGAAGAGGGGACGCAAAGATCGACCATCTGAACGGAACAAGTTGTAAGTTTCTTAAGGAAAACATCATGTCATGGTAGGTATTGCGAAAAAGTGAAGGCCAATGTCTCAAACTGATAAAAACTAAGGCTCTGTCCACTAGTGGTGGGCAGTACTGTGTTCATAATGCACTAGAATGTCAGAATACAGGAGATGCCATGGATATTTTATCCCATATTCAAACGAAAATAGGCGAATCAGGGCATTTAACAGAACAACAAAAGGCTGAACTAGCTGATTTGCTGAATAAATATTCAAATGTCTTACCACATAAGCCTGGTATCAAGGGGTACGAATATCATGCACAGGTAGTCCCTTATCAGATGTATCATAGGCGCAAACTAAGTTGACACCGCGCGCAGTGGCAACTGTAAATGCGAAATGCCTTCCGGTCATTCACACCAGTCACTGCGCCGACTACCAACTTGGTCTGCACATACAGTACTGTCATGTGACGTATTGCTTTCCCTGGGCCTAAGGAAAGGTGGTGCAATTTCTATTGAATTTAGCTTCATATATAGTATTAATAGTTAGGATGGCATTTTGTAGTCAGTCCGGCGAATTTCTCTTCTAAAAATGAAAAAAAACTTTTCTAATTTTAAAGCATGATCCTTCAAAGTTAAGTGAACCTCTTGTAATTATAGATAGTAAATATTTCTGTTTAATTCATGACAGTCTCGGACAGATGATCGGCTGTACTAATCTCATGGACTAATGTATATATGCAAATATATTTGTATAACAACTGATCAAGATTTGGACACAAGCTTTGAAGCAGTAGAAGTACGCTCTGTTTCATGGTTTAACCACAGTGGCGTGTAAAGCTAGGAATTTTAAATATGTTCTGAACAGTACAATAGTTAATTCAAAATAATTTGGGAAAGTACTAATTTATGACAGATACATGGTATGGGAATGAATATTAAAATGTACACCATAAAATCACACTTTTACTGTAAGCACAACCAGTATGGGTAGGATATACCAGCAAGCAAGAGAAATAAAAATCTTTAGCTATGCAAGCAAGGCACAAATCTGTAATTGTGTATGGCTTATGTTTAGCTTATTTTTACAAACGTAGTTGCTAAGTTTTGGCAGGAGCCAGTAATTATTTTCTTGTGAATTTTTCTACATAAATAAAGCAAGCACATAGTACTAATAGAAAAATCTAGGAAATGAGTTGCTTATTGAGTCTTGTCAATCTCGTAGTTACACAAAATTTCTCTTTGTGTGTGTCTGGATGCCCATGTTTGATTCGCGCACGCGGCGGACGGTTTATTTACCCATTTTTTCCTGTGGTAATTTTCGCTTATTGCGTAGACACCGTAATTTCTATGGAAGTAAAGGTCGTATAGCGATGCCATGTACGAAAAGAAAAAAGTTTTTCTTTTATGAAATATATTTCACATGTAAACATCAGGCCACTAAACCAAGTAACTAAGTACATGAGCGAGTACTATGAGAACATATAAATCTGGTTACATAGCTCCACCGCTAAAATCAAAAAAGAGAGATATTAATATACAAATAATTCAAGTGTTGTATTAAGCTTCACCTTGCATGAGAACAAAATATTTGCACAGCAACTATTTGATTGTCAACGTACACAGAAGCTCCTGAGAAAAGAGACTCAATGATTCTGTAGATAGTGCAGTTTAAAACCCACTGTGGAACTCAGCACATACTGAAAGGCTACGCAAGCATAAGCAAATACAACATGTGAAAGCCCATAGTAGTACGTGAATCTGTACTCACCTCTGCTGCGTCGGATTATGGAGGTAATCGGATGAAGTATGCACGAACGCTTTTAACCAAGTGTATCTTCATAAGTGTTCTCGCACCGAACCACAAATAAACGCGTCTGATAAACGTGGTACTAACAAAGCGAACTGATGTCTGCCGTTGTGGTATTCAGTAACAGTGCTTAACAAGTCCACAATTGTCACGTATGGTTGTGCGCGTTTAAAGTACAAAAACTTTAAGGACTGAATAAATAACCTGTGCCCTACAACAACGCTAAACTACCGTTTGTCGTAGACAGTTTTATAATATGATTCGCTGAGAGCTGAACTATGTGCAACAGGCTAACAGTAATACTGCAGTGTAGTGGATGTCATGCAGCGCTCTGACCGCTGACAGTGTTGCCAACAAGGAAACGTGTTCTTACTTTGAAATGAACGAACAGTAGTAACTGTGTATAAACTACATTAAACAACTGACTAGACAAATATGCTAAGCAAAACTCTTTTCAGTGCCGTATAGTGGATAACAAATGTTTTGTCTTTGTGATGCTGCACTTAATTTGTTTCGTATAAACGATGCTGAGGTGAAAAGCAGAAGCGCAGCCCGCGACACATCGTGCTAACCTTGGTACCAGCAGCAGGCATTTGTTCCTATGAAGCAGTTGGTGTAGCGGCAGAGCCGCAACAGAACAGATGATAGGAGCCGCCGACCGTGTGATGTGAGCTCCGTATCAATTACATAGAGAGTCGTATCAAATGAAATTTACAATTAAGGCTTCAACGCTGACTTGTATCACACTAAAGTTTAAGAACTTTACTGCAGTTTGTAAACTGTTGAGCCAAAAATAGCTCGGACTTGAAAACAATCAGTACAATAATATTGATAACATAATTAAAGCAAAACAATTTTGTGTGTAATTCTATTACGTAGCGGTTGTAAATATGAAGCAAACTTTATGTTAAACAAAACTGGATGGAAATTTTATCCCTCGCTGAGTTTTTTCCCGTTGGGAGGAATGGAAACAAAGTATAATGCCACGTAAACACAACTATTCACTTTTGCCTCAGTCAAATGTAAATATTGAAAAAAAGTTCTCATCCAATCCTGAAAACTAAACCTTATAATAATGACAGTTTATTGATCAGTGCGCAAGTAAACTTTATTTGGTTGTTATACAACTCAAGCAAATGAGAATATTTCTGAAAATAATTTGCCATCAGAAAATCATACATAACCAATACATTAAAAAAAGAGTAAAATTATTTTGAAAAATATTTAAACGAACAATTAAGTACTAGCTGGTAACTGATTGAATGCATAAAGTATGTTCCGTTCATCATATAACTTCATTCATTCATTGGGCTTACAACACATAATATATCCTCATTATCTGTGAAAGACGTTTATGCCTTGCACCCAAAGTGATTTCAAAAATGTATTTATAGAAGTCTATTAATACTGTAATTTATAGTACCGAAAAATGTCTTCTGTTTTTTTTTTATACAAAGAAATGTTTTGTAATTAAAATAGTTTGGATAGACACTTGGTAAGTGAGCGAAGCGGCAAATGCAAAATACATAGTGACGGTGAAGAAATAAGCGATCGTTACGTACTTCATCTATCCTCGCCTGATGGTGGCGTTTTCTCTGTCGGATTCTACAGAGGGTAAGCATCTGCTCCTGTGGTCCTTTGTATTTAGTTAAACATACGATATTAAGGGAAATGTATGAATCGCGTTTATTTAGAAAAAGCACACCTCTTGAGTGCTGTGATAACTACTAGGATTATGTACGAATATTTCTGTCACTGTTCACAGCCAGTAAATAAAATATAACTGAAGAATTGTTCGAGGGTAGAACCACCGGATATATTACGTGTCTTTCGTTACTTACTTGAATATCTCCAGGTCGAACCACTCAGAGATCAAATTGCCGATCATTTCTTTTCATTTGTTGCGTATATCTTTACATAAGAATAGTATTAAGCTGATCGGTCCATTAACGTGAGACAATGACACAGGTTGTCGTTTCAGTGGACTGGTGGTGTTCTGCTTCACGATGTTATTGGACGGTGATGTAAACAGATGCTTAATTTGCATCGGTTATCAGAAATACACTACTGGCCATTAAAATTGCTACACCAAGAAGAAATGCAGATGATAAACGGGTATTCATTGGACAAATATATTATACTAGAACTGACATCTGATTACATTTTCACGCAATTTGGGTTCATAGATCCTGAGAAATCAGTACCCAGAACAACCACCTCTGCCCGTAACAACGGCCTTGATACGCCTGGGCATTGACTCAAACAGAGCTTGGATGGCGTGTACAGGTACAGCTGCCCATGTAGCGTCAACACGATACCACAGTTCATCAAGAGCAGTGACTGGCGTATTGTGGGGAGCCTGTTGCTCGGCCACCATTGACCAGACGTTTTCAATCGGTGAGAGATCTGGAGAATGTTCTGGCCAGGCAGCAGTCGAACATTTTCTGTACCCAGAAACGCCCGTACAGGACCTGCAACAAGCTGTCGTGCATTATAATGCTGAAATGTAGGGTTTCGTAGGGATCGAATGAAGGGTAGAGCCACGGGTGGTAACACATCTGAAATCTAACGTCCACTGTTCAAAGTGCCATCAATGCGAACAATAGGTGACCGAGGCGTGTAACCAATGGCACCCCATACCATCATGCCGGGTGATACGCCAGTATGGCGACGACGAATACACGCTTGCAATGTGCGTTCACTGCGATGTCGCCAAACACGGATGCGGCCATCATGATGCTGTAAACAGAACCTGGATCCACCCGAAAAAATGACTTTTTGGCATTCGTGCACCCAGGTTCGTCGTTGAGCACACCATCGCAGGCGCTTCTGTCTGTGATGATGCAGCGTCAGGGATAACGGCAGCCATGGTCTCCGAGCTGATAGTCCATGCCGCTGCAAACGTCGTCGAACTGTTCGTGCAGATGGTTGTTGTCTTGCAAACGTCCCCATCTATTGACTCAGGGATCGAGACGTGGCTGCACCATCCGTTACAGTCATGCGGGTAAGCTGCCTGTCATCTCGACTGCTAGTGATACGAGGCCGTAGGGATCCAGCACGGCGTTCTATATTACCCTCCTGAACCCACCGATTCCATATTCTGCTAACAGCCATTGAATCTCGACCAACGCGAGCAGCAATGTCGCGATACGATAAACCGCAATCGCTACAGGCTACAGTCTGATCTTTATCAAAGTCGGAAATGTGATGGTACGCATTTCTCATCCTGAGACGAGGCATCACAACAACGTCTCACCAGGCAACGCTGGTTGACTGTTGTTTGTGTATGAGAAATCGGTTGGAAACTTTCCTCATGTCAGCACGTTGTAGGTGTCGCCACCGGCGCCAGCTTTGTGTGAATGCTCTGAAAAGCTAATCATTTGCATATCACAGCATCTGTCGGTTAAATTTCGCGTCTGTAGCACGTAATTTTTGTGGTGTAGCAATTTTAATGGCCAGTAGTGTACTTAATTTCATTTTCTCATATTTTTGCTTACGTTTGTCGTCTATGGTTTCCTCGCGCCCGACGCGGACGGGTACAACAGCCAATAAGTTTCTTACCCTGACATACTGGGAAAACTATGCTTACCAGTTTTCTCCCAGGATATTCTCATTCACTAAAAATTCAGAGAGGTGTGGGCTTCGTCACTACTCGGAGGTCGCAAAAGTCAAGGGATACCTCCTAAAATTGTCGGATTTCCTTCCGCCTGACGTAATGCAGCTATTGGATGTGACATGGACTGAACACGATGTTCGAAGTCCCCTGCAGAAATAATTAGCCATGCTGCCTCTATAGACGCCCATAATTACGGGAGTGTTGCCAGTGCAGGATTTCGTGCACGAACTGATCTGTCTATATGTCCCCTAAATGGGATTCGTGTCAGGCGATCTGGGCAATCGAATCATTCCATCGAATTGTCCAGAATGTTCTTCAAACGAGTCACGGATAGTTGTGGCCCAATAACGTGGCGCATTGTAATCCATAGAAATTTGACCGTTATTTGGGACCTCGAAGTCCGTCAGTGGCTGCTGATGATATGCAAGTAGCCAAACATGTCCATTTCCAGCCACTGATAGGTTCAATTGGTCCTGAGGACCCAGTCCGTCCCATGTAAACATAGCCTGCACCGTTACACCAGCTTGCACAACGCCTTGTTGACAACTTGGGTCTGTGGGGCCCGTGCCTTAATCGAATCCTACCATCGGCTCTTATCAACTGAAATTGGGACTCATCCGACCACGACACAGTTGTCCAGTCATTTAGAATCCAACTCAAATGGTCACTAGTCCAGGAGAGGCGCTGCAGGCGATGTTGTGCTGTCAGAAAAGGCACCCGCATCGGTCGTCTGCTGCTGTAAACAATTAACTACAAATTTCTCCGCTCTGTGTCTAGCGGATACATTCGTCGTACGTCCCACATAGATTTCTGCGCTTATTTCACGCAATGTTGGTTGTCTGTTAGCACTGACAACTGTAAGAAAATAGTGCTGCTCTCTGTCGTTATGTGAAGGCTGTCGCCCACTGCATTGTGCGTGATGAGAGGTAATGCCTGAAATGTGGTATTCTCGGCACACTCTTGACACTGTGGATCGCGGAATATTGAATTTCCTAACGCTTTCCGGAATGGATTTCCCAAGCGCCTAGCTCAAATTACGCTTCAGTGTCAGTTCCCGTCGTGTGAGCATTATGATATTGGAAACATTTTCACATGAATCACCTGGCTACAAGTGACAGCTCCATCGATGCACAGTCCTTTTATATTTCATGTATGCGGTACTACATCCACCTCTATATGTTCGTATTGCTATCCATGACTTCTTTTACCTCAATGTACCTTATCAATGGAAATGCATTCCATTCCCCCCTCCCTTCCCCCCTCCCTTCCCCCCTCCCTTCCCCCCTCCCTTCCCCCCTCCCTTCCCCCCTCCCTTCCCCCCTCCCTTCCCCCCTCCCTTCCCCCCTCCCTTCCCCCCTCCCTTCCCCCCTCCCTTCCCCCCTCCCTTCCCCCCTCCCTTCCCCCCTCCCTTCCCCCCTCCCTTCCCCCCTCCCTTCCCCCCTCCCTTCCCCCCTCCCTTCCCCCCTCCCTTCCCCCCTCCCTTCCCCCCTCCCTTCCCCCCTCCCTTCCCCCCTCCCTTCCCTTCCCCCCTCCCTTCCCCCCTCCCTTCCCCCCTCCCTTCCCCCCTCCCTTCCCCCCTCCCTTCCCCCCTCCCTTCCCTTCCCCCCTCCCTTCCCCCCTCCCTTCCCTTCCCCCCTCCCTTCCCTTCCCCCCTCCCTTCCCTTCCCCCCTCCCTTCCCTTCCCCCCTCCCTTCCCCCTCCCTTCCCCCTCCCTTCCCCCTCCCTTCCCCCCTCCCTTCCCCCCTCCCTTCCCCCCTCCCTTCCCCCCTCCCTTCCCCCCTACCTTCCCCCCTCCCTTCCCCCCTCCCTTCCCCCCTACCTTCCCCCCTACCTTCCCCCCTCCCTTCCCCCCTCCCTTCCCCCCTCCCTTCCCCCCTCCCTTCCCCCCTCCCTTCCCCCCCTCCCTTCCCCCCTACCTTCCCCCCCTACCTTCCCCCCCTACCTTCCCCCCCTACCTTCCCCCCCTACCTTCCCCCCTACCTTCCCCCCTACCTTCCCCCCTACCTTCCCCCCTACCTTCCCCCCTACCTTCCCCCCTACCTTCCCCCCCTCCCTTCCCCCCTCCCTTCCCCCCTACCTTCCCCCCCTCCCTTCCCCCCTCCCTTCCCCCCCTACCTTCCCCCCCTACCTTCCCCCCCTACCTTCCCCCCCTACCTTCCCCCCCTACCTTCCCCCCCTACCTTCCCCCCCTACCTTCCCCCCCTCCCTTCCCCCCCTACCTTCCCCCCCTACCTTCCCCCCCTACCTTCCCCCCCTACCTTCCCCCCCTACCTTCCCCCCCTACCTTCCCCCCCTACCTTCCCCCCCTACCTTCCCCCCCTACCTTCCCCCCCTACCTTCCCCCCCTACCTTCCCCCCCTACCTTCCCCCCCTACCTTCCCCCCCTACCTTCCCCCCCTACCTTCCCCCCCTACCTTCCCCCCCTACCTTCCCCCCCTACCTTCCCCCCCTACCTTCCCCCCCTACCTTCCCCCCCTACCTTCCCCCCCTACCTTCCCCCCCTACCTTCCCCCCCTACCTTCCCCCCCTACCTTCCCCCCCTACCTTCCCCCCCCTACCTTCCCCCCCCCCTACCTTCCCCCCCCCTACCTTCCCCCCCCCCTACCTTCCCCCCCCCAACCTTCCCCCCCCCTACCTTCCCCCCCCCTACCTTCCCCCCCTACCTTCCCCCCCTACCTTCCCCCCCCCTACCTTTCCCCCCCCTACCTTTCCCCCCCCTACCTTCCCCCCCCCCCTACCTTCCCCCCCCCCCTACCTTCCCCCCCCCCCTACCTTCCCCCCCCCCCTACCTTCCCCCCCCCCCCCCCTACCTTCCCCCCCCCCTACCTTCCCCCCCCCCCCCCCCCCCCTACCTTCCCCCCCCTACCTTCCCCCCCCCCTACCTTCCCCCCCTACCTTCCCCCCCCCCACCTTCCCCCCCCCCACCTTCCCCCCCCTACCTTCCCCCCCCCTACCTTCCCCCCCCTACCTTCCCCCCCCTACCTTCCCCCCCCCTACATTCCCCCCCTACCTTCCCCCCTCCCTTCCCTTCCCCCCTCCCTTCCCTTCCCCCCTCCCTTCCCTTCCCCCCTCCCTTCCCTTCCCCCCTCCCTTCCCTTCCCCCCTCCCTTCCCTTCCCCCCTCCCTTCCCTTCCCCCCTCCCTTCCCTTCCCCCCTCCCTTCCCTTCCCCCCTACCTCCCCCCCCCCTACCTTCCCCCCCCCCTACCTCCCCCCCCCTACCTCCCCCCCTCCCTCCCCCTACCTTCCACCCCCTACCTTCGACCCTACCGTCCACCCTACCTCCCCCCCCCCCTCCTGACCCTCATTTCCCCCTTCCCCTCGCCCTCTCTTCTCCCTCTGTTGGTGTCCTTGCTTATGTTGGCCCCCGCTAACCTCCTGGTTCTTTTGGTTTTCCAATTCGGCTTCGTTGCATAATCATCTCCTCCTTTTGGCATTCCTTAGTCTCCTCTGGGGTTTGACCTCCATTACAAAATTTCTCCTCCATAGTGTGAGCCATTTGGGAAGAGCATCTTACCTAGTGTCTCCGACGTGCGCCCTCCTAGTACATTCCACCTTTTCTTTCACGTCGTTGTCTGATACTAGGGTGCATAGCCAGCACGGTAGCCAGCCTGTGTGGTGGGGTCGCTATGTACCCTTTTGGTTGAGCCCCCTGAACGCACAGGGATCACACTTCTGATACCTGAGCTGTGACCTCCTCATGCATGCCTTGGAGTGGTTGCTGTTCATCCTGGAGCATCGGAACCCCCAGCAATGGCCGGCGTGCCAGACGGCCCTTGCTGTGGCTGGGTGCTCCCCGTGAGGAGAGCCCCTGATCAGAGTGGGCGGACGCTATGCAAATGAAATTCATACGGGTCCAGAACTCAGGCTGTTATTCTGCGGCCATCTCTCTGCATGGAACTGATTCCTCAAGTGCTGCTTCTCTTGCCCCTTTGGCCTTCCCTTCCATGGCTACCCCCTGGGAAGAGGGTCAGTCCCGTCGGCTAGGGGCAAAACCTTTCCCCTGTTATCTAGTTTGCACCAGGAATGATCGAGATACTTTCACCAGTGTCAAACCTTTATTCTTTGTGGAACACATTGAAGACAAGCTTGGCGAAGTGGACTCCCTGTGCAAGATGCGGTCGGGTTCGTTGCCGATAAAAACTGCTTCAGCTGCCGAATCTGCGGCCCTTTGTGCCTGTACCCATCTTGGCACAATTCCTGTGTCCATTACCCCCCACCAGTCTCAAAATATGGTACAAGGTGTGTTTTTTCACAGGGACCTCATCCTTCAAACTGATGAACTTCGGGACAATCTCGGACGGCGTGGTGTTCACTTTGTTTGGCGTGTTCAGAAGGGTCCTAAAGACAATCGTATTGATACTGGTGCCTTTATCCTGGCTTTTGAAGGGGAGAAAGTTAAGATTATGGTCTATCGCTGTGATGTGAAGCTGTACATCCCACCTCCTATGAGGTGTTTTAAGTGCTTGCGTTTTGGACACATGTCTTCCCACTGTTCACAGGCCCCTCTCTGTGGTGACTGTGGACGTCCACTCCATGAGGTGAGTCCCTGTGTTCCCCCTCCTGTGTGTGTAAATTGTCATGGTAGTCATTCTCCACGTTCACCAGATTGCCCAGTATATAAGAAGGAAAAGAAGATACAGGAGTATAAGTCCCTCGATCGTTTAACCTACACAGCGGTCTGTAAGAAATATACACGACTTCACCTTGTGTCCATGACATCTAGTTACGCCTTGGTTACACCTACAACCCTTCCTCCCCTTCCTTACCCCCATCGCGGACCCCTCTCCTCCCCCCCTCCCCTGCGGCTCCCACACCTCCGCCTATGGGCGCTGCTCCCCCTCCCCAGCCGGAGAAGTGTCCCACTCCTTCGGCGTCTGCCGGTCAAGGGCGCCTCTCCCGGGATGCCCCTTCCCGGCACCTTCCAAGCCAAAGGTCTGCTGCCGCGCGACGACCGCGAGAGCCGCGGTCTGTCGGCCCCCAGGTCGCCCGGTCTCTTTCTGTTCCTGATCTTGCTGCAGCTGGCTCCTTTATGCCACACAGCCCTCCTCGATTTCAGCCTGAAAAGAAGAAGAAACATAAGTCCCGGACAAAGAGCCTCTGGTGTCACCGGAGGTCCCTTCCCCGACTTCACAACCGGATTCTGACCTGTCGTTCATGGATGTCGCCCCCTCCTTGTTGGTGACGGGTGGGGACCCGGCGGTATGACTAGATTTAGCGTGTTCAGCCCCCATTTAAACCATCGTTCTGTGGTTCTCCAATGGAATTGTAATGGATACTATCGTCACCTTCTGGAATTGAAATCCCTTCTTTCGTCCTACTCTGCAGCTTGTGTGGTTCTCCAGGAATCTCATTTTACTGATGCTCACTCACCGACCCTCCGTGGGTTCTGTGTTTTCTGTCGAAATCGGGTTGGACCCCTGTGGGTTTCTGGTGGCGTTTGTACGTTGGTCTGTACAGACATTGCTAGCACGTGGATTCCTCTTCAAACTATATTGGAAGCGGTTGCTGTTAGGGTCCACTTAGACTCTGCGGTCACAGTTTGCAATCTTTATCTCCCTCCAGACAGCACTCTTACACCTGCTGCCTTAACTGCCCTTCTTCAGCAACTTCCTCCTCCCTTCCTCCTCCTTGGGGATTTTAATGCTCATCATCCCTTGTGGGGCAGTGCCTTTCCATCTAGACGAGGTCATCTTATAGACCAATTTATTGCAGACCACGACCTGTGCCTTCTTAATGAAGGCTCCCCTACTCACTTCAGTGCCGGTCATGGTACATTTTCTGCCATTGATCTTTGTCTTTCTTCTCCCTCTCTCCTCCCTTCATTACACTGGTCGCCACACGACGACCTTTGGATAGTGACCATTTCCCGTTGATTATCCCTTCCTGCTCGCCGATGGACAGGTTACCTCGTTGGTCTTTCCGACGCGCCGATTGGCCTCTATACACTGCAAAGGTCGTGTTTTCTCCCTCTCTTCCGGGTCGTATTGATGACGTCCTACGTGACGTGTCTGAGGCGATTTTTCGCGTTGCTAGCCTTGCTGTCCCGCGCTCATCTGGACCATTTCGTCGCTGGCAAGTCCCATGGTGGAGTACGGCCATTGCCATTGCCATCCATGATAGCTGTCGAGCTTTGCAACACCTTACGAGGCACCCATCCATATCCAGCCTTACTAACTTTAAACGCCTCCGCGCTAAAGCCCGTTATTTAATCAAACAGAGCAAGCGCATATGTTGGGAACGATTCGTTTCTTCCCTTGGTTCTACTGTTCCTCTGTCATGGGTATGGGCTACACTTCGCTGTCTCCAAGGTTGCCATCGGCCGTCCACCCTCCCAGGCCTTCACCTCCCAGATGGCATTTGTACGGACCCATTAGTTCTTGCAGAACATCTTGCGACCCATTTTGCTGTGGCATCAGCGTCAGCCTCCTATCCAGCTGCTTTCCTTCACCAAAAACAGCGAGCTGAAGCTTCCACCTTATGTTTCACCCCTTGTGAGTCAGAATCTTACAACGAACCTTTTGCTGAATGGGAATTTCTTTCTGCTCTACCTTCTTCTAATGATACGGCCACTGGTCCAGATTCCATTTATAACCAACTGCTTCAACATCTCAATGCCCCACAACGGCAACATCTTCTTTGGGTGTTTAACCATATCTGGCTCCAGGATGACTTCCTTCTCAGTGGAGGGATAGCATTGTGGTTCCTGTTCTTAAGCCTGGTAAGAACCCCCTATCTGTTGACAGCTATTGGCCAATTAATTTGACCAATGTTGTTTGTAAGTTACTTGAACGGATGGTAGCATGTCGGCTCAATTGGGTCCTCGAATCTCGGGATCTCTTGTCCAATTACCAGTGTGGCTCTCGAGAGGGACGGCCTCCAATCCATAATTTACTTCGCTTGGAATCCGCAGTTCGGCAGGCTTTTTCCCAGCGCCGCCATTTGGTTGCAGTGTTTTTTGACCTTCGTAAGGCCTATGACACGGCTTGATGCCATCACATCTTACTTCCCTTCATCAGTGGGGTCTTTGGGGCCCACTCCCGATTTTTATCCGCCAGTTCCTGATCCATTGGTCATTCAGAGTTCCAGTTGGTACTGCTTTCAGTTCTCCACGGACCCAGGAGACGGGCATCCCACAGGGTTCTGTCTTGAGTGTCCTTCTTTTCCTCATTGCTATCGATGGACTTGGGGCCTCTGTCGGTCCCTTGGTCGCCCCTGCCCTGAATGTGGATGATTTCTGCGTTTGGGTTAGTTCCTCCTCGATGGCATCTGCAGAACGGCAGCTCCAGGTGGCGATACGGCGTGCCCCTGCATGGACCCTCTCACACGGGTTTCAATTCTCTCCTTTAAAATCGCGGGTGGGCCACTTCTGTCGCCGTACTACGGTCCACCATGATCCAGAGCTCTATGTCGCTGCACAGCGATTGCCTGTGGTCCCACAGTTTCGTTTCCTGGGTCTTTTTTTCGACAACAAGCTCACTTGGCTGCCCCATATGAGACTCCTGAAGGTAGGATGTTTCCGTAAACTCACTGTCCTTCGCTCCCTTGCCCACTCCTCTTGGGGTGCGGACTGTTCCCTCCTTCTCCGTCTTTATCATGCTCTAGTTCTGTCTCGCTTGGACTGTGGTTGTCAAGTTTATGGTTCAGGTGCTCCTTCCACACTGCACGTGCTGGATCCAGTCCACCATCGTGGTATCCGTTTGGCCACCGGTGCCTTCCCTACTAGCCCTGTTGATAGTCTCCTGGTTGAAGCTGGGATCCCCCCGCCCCCTCCCACCTTTCTGTTCGGCGGTCCCAGCTTTTGGTGTCTTATGCTTTCACTATCCGTTCCTCTCCAATCATCCTTCCTATTCTATCCTGTTCCCAGACCATGGACGTCGCACACCCGACTCCCGCCCTTGGGCGGGTTTACCGGTTGGGCTCCGCCTTGCGTCTCTTTGCCGTGATTTTCAGCTTCCTTCTTTTTCCTGTCTTCCTCGCTCCCTCCCCTCCGCCCCTCCTTGGTTAGTTCCTCGGCCTCGAATTCGGATGGATCTCCATGGAGGTGCGAAAGATTCCATCCCCCCCGGTGGTGTTGCGTTCCTTTTTCCGCCAAATTTTATGGGAGTTTCGTGATCCTGTTGTTCTTTACACTGATGGCTCTAAATCTGCTGATCATGTTGGGTATGCCTTCAAGTCCTCTGTTGGAACGGAAAATCGTCTGCTGCCACCCACATGTGGGGTGTTTACTGCGGAATTGATGGCAATTTCCCAGGCCCTTAGCTTTGTTAAACAGTCCCAACACAACCGCGTTTTGTTATGTATGGACTCGATGAGTGGCCTTCTTGCTATTGACCGGTGTTTTTCGCGCCATCCCTTGGTCTCTGCCATCCATGAACATCTTGCTGATATTCACCATGCTGCTTGTTCTATTGACTTCCTTTGGGTCCCTGGCCATGTGGGTATCCCGGGTAATGAGCTCGCTGATCGTTTGGCTGGGGGAGCAGTTACTTACCCCCGTTTTCTGTAGCCCCTCCTGCAGCGGATTTACGGCTTCACGTAAAATCCCACTTCGCACAGTCATGGGCCAATTCTTGGGAGGCTACTCCCCTGTCTAATAAACTTCGTGCGATTAAGGTGACACCAGGCCCGTGGCGTTCTTCCTTTCGCCTCTCCCGAAAGGACTCAACAATACTGTGTCGTCTCCGCATTGGCCATACCATGCTGATCCATGGTTTTCTTTTGCGTGATGAGCCACCCCCACTTTGTGGTTGTGGAGCCCTCCAGTCAGTAGCCCACATTTTGGTTGAATGCCCCCTTCTTTTGGCTCTGCGTGCTAAGTACAGACTCCCCCGCACTTTACCTTTGATGTTGGCTGACGATTCCCGGATGGTCTCTCTGGTTCTCAGTTTCCTCTGGGAAAGTGGTTCTTATTCTCAGTTTTAAGGTTTTTAATCTCTCTCTGGTGTTGGGGCAGGGCGGTGAGTGTTTGGGTGTCTCCCACTGTAAGCCATGTTGGGAGATTCCAGATTCACCTCCCTGACCGAGATCCTCTTTTCTTCCCCTTTTACTCTGTTTTTACCTCTTTGTTTTTTAAGGATTGGTTAGTCTCCTTTTCCCATACGTATTTCTACATTCTAGCGGTTGCACCTTTTAAGTCACAGGTGGTCTTGCCTATGCTGCTTCAGCATAGCGTTGGGTTCGTTCTCTTGCCGACTTCCCTCATTTTGTTTTTACCAATGACAACATGTCTGCCCTTTTTTCCGTTTTATTGTTCTGACTTTCCTGAGATGTCGCATTAGCGGAATGGAGCATATTTGAAACAAGGGACTGATGACCTTGCTGTTTGGTCCCTTAAACCTCAAACAACCACCCATCTTATTCGTTACTAAACCATTCCTGCATTACCCATATTTGACTTTGTATTTGTAACCCTTTATTCGCCGGACCAGAAGCCCTCATCCTCCTGCCACCAAACCTCTCTAATTTCTGCTATATCTTCAACCTGTCCATTTCCTTTTTTAAATTTTCTAACCTACCTGCCAGATGAAGGGATCTGTTTCCATACTCCGATCCACAGAGAGCTATACAAACCGAAATATACATCATGGACATTTAATTGAAACTATCTGAACAGCATTACCCGCAATTACCTTAATTTTTATTGCACACCCATCACTACGACTATTATATTTACTTGATGAGTCAGTAGACGCAATAATCACAATCAAAACAATTGGACGACAATGATACTGAAGATATGAATATTCTTGTTTCTCTTGATGACGTGAAGTAACAGCTTCGCTAATGTGATGCTCGAGCAACAATAGCTGGCTGCTAAGCGGTAACTGATCAGGATCATAGCCTGGCATCTTGTAATAGCGATAGTGGCGCCTCGTTTTCTTATTGTGTTCACTGGCGCCGCTACGTTTGCTAGCGTTGTCTGTCCGTGAGTGGCAGCAGCAGCAGCGCTTATCGATAGCGCTTACTGTGGTACCATCTTTGGAGCAGCCTGTAGTATTTCCGGGCCGTCGTGTGTCGAACAAGAGGATTTGGGAGAGAGCAGCAGTGAGGTCCGGACAGCCAGTGCTCGCCCGACCGCTGGCGACACACATCCACTGTCCGGCGGAAGGGTGTGGTCGCGAGAGTGCACGACCACGTCAAGGACCCGGATTCAGCGAGTTTTAGTTGAATGGGTCGTGATATTTGAGTAGTGCAACTTTCACGTGTGTGTGTGTGTGTGTGTGTGTGTGTGTGTGTGTGTGTGTGTGTGTGTGTGTGGGGGGGGGGGGGGGGGGGGTGGCCGTCGAAGTGATCTCATGGAAATAAGTTGTCAGTCGAAGATTTATACTGGAATCTTTCCTGTGCCTGACTTGAGTGGAGACGACTGTTGGTTGGTCGTTCGGTCGGTCGTCGCAGCGGACGACGTACATTTGGTCTTCCGACCGCCTCTGGCTTCTCTGTGTTCATGCCGACTTCTAATTCGTCCATGTTGTTTCATAGTGACTCGTTTTAGTATTGTGAATTGTTGTCGTAATTGTTTTCCGGGCTCCGTGTGTATCTCGTGGTTTTGAATGAGCAGTTATTTTATTGCTGTCTGCGTACTGGATTTGGTGTGAGTGGGAGGGTGAACGGACATGAGGTCGTTTGGGGGCGCAGCAGCGAGCAGGTCCATGCAGCGCGAGGGGCAAGCCGGGGTTGCTGGCGGCGTGCTGCCACTGCCGGATCGAGGAGGGGTAGCTGCGAGAGCGACGACTTCGTTGCACACCGAACCCTGGACGTTTGAGTGAAGAGTTAACTGCTAATGCAACCTTGACTATTCTGAGATCTCGACTTTTGCAGGCGGGTTTTTGCTTCCAGGGCCGCTGACCCTGGCGCCAACAAGTGAAGTGTTCAGAGGCGGTGAAACATTGCAGCCGTCTTTCTCTATTTGTTATTCATCACTGAATTTAGTATTATTCTTGTTAGTGAAGTACAACCAGTGGTATTTTCTGCCTTGTGGCCGCTAACGCCCCAGTTACCTGCCCTGGAGGTGGTGTGCCTTTCCTCGTCGTGTTGATGCTGTCCGACACGGCGTGTAGTTTGACAACTTCCTGTATTGTACTGTGCATATTTTTGTGTGTGTGTGTGTGGGGGGGGGGGGGGCGGAGGTCTACTACGTCGGTCCTGGTGTTTCCTTCGGCCTTGGGTGTTTTCTGAAGACGTAGTGCTGTCTGTCTCTTCGCCCTTGCCTAAAAATATTCCATCGTTGTACCGGTGATTGGACGTTAGGCAGACTGGTTAGTCTTTCGGTCGGAGCGTTTGTGCCCCTAGTTTCAGTAGATTTAGTTGTCATCCTGTTACGTGAATACAACTCTTGGCTGCCTGTCTCACCGTACCTTACGTTTGATTTACCTTCCAAGGCCCTTGGAACACTTGCTGAGAACCGCTTGTCTTGATTCCTTAGATTGTGATGTTTGTTTTAAAGATATTTGTAAATCTCTTATTATTGATATGACCTTCAGCCGAGCAATAATTTCACTTCTTTGGTGATAAGGCCTTCAGACATGTTACAGTAAGGTTTTAAAGCAAATCTGTTTTAAAAGCAAGCTATTTGTTTTAAAAGCAAGCTATTTATTTTAAAAGCAAGCTATTTATTTTAAAAGCAAGCTATTTATTTTAAAAGCAAGCTATTTATTTTAAAAGTGCTATTTAGAATTGTTCTTCAGACTTTTATTTCAGGCCTTCAGCCGTTTGTTGTTTGAGGTTATTGTTGCTGGCCTTCGGGGCTAAAATTGTGGAATTTTTTTCTGTGCTATCATAGTCAATTGTGACTTCAAGAGATTGTTTTAAAATTATAATTTCTTTAAATAAAGTTCACGTATTTGTTGCGCAACCGAGAGTAACTGATTACGGCCCCATCCACAATCGTAACCTTATCCTGCCCCATCCAGAGAAACGAGCTCTCAAAATCCGCTGAATTTCGATTGCCCCAAAAGTCGCACAAATCTGAAGGCTGTAACTTCAACTAAATACTTAGAGATTGCAATTTCAAATAAAATACATTGGAACGATCACATAGAAAATGTGGATAGAGGCAATCAAAGACTGCGATTTATTGGCTCAAATGGTTCTGAGCACTGTGGGGCTTAAATTCTGAGGTCATCAGTCCCCTAGTACTTAGAACTAATTAAACCTAACTAACCGAAGGACATCACACACATCCATGCCCGAGGCAGGATTCGAACCAGCGACCGTAGCGGTCGCACGGTTCCAGACTGTAGCGCCAAGAACCGCTCGGCCACTCCGGCAGGCTGCGATTTATTGGCAGAACACTTAGAAGGTGTAGCAGGTCTACTTCTCCGCCCTATCCTGGAGTACTGCTATGCTGTGTGGTATCCGCATCAGGTGGAACCGACGGATGACATCGAAAAAGTTCAAAGAAGGGCAGCTCATTTGTATTATCGCGAAATAGAGAAGATAGTACCACAGACATTGGAGTGGCAATCATTAAAACATAGGCGTTTTTCGTTGCGCGGGATCTTCTCATGAAATTTTAATCACAAGTTTTTGTTGTGGGTTGGCAGGAGAGCCAACACCGTATTATTAGTGGAAGCCGAAAGGCACGCGTTTTAGCTCACGCAGGCTGGCGTGAGGTCTGGAACAGGCCAAGGAAATTAGACTTCAGAAAAACGGACGTTGCTGGTGGAATACTTAACTGTAATCCATTAATGAGGAGCGGCGCTCTTGACTGTACATGATTCAGTATCAATAGTAACTGGTAATGGCGCTTTCCTAGGTCGTAGCAAATGACGCGGCTGAAGACTATGTTAATTATCGTCTCGGCAAATGAGAGCGTATTTTGTCAGTGAACCATCGTTAGCAAAGTCGGTTGTACAACTGGGGCGAGTGCTAGGAAGTCTCTCTAGACCTGTCGTGTGGCGGCGCTCGGTCTGCAATCACTGATAGTGGCGACACGCGGGTCCGACGTATACTAACGGACCGCGGCCGATTTAAAGGCTACCACCTAGCAAGTGTGGTGTCTGGCGGTGACACCACAGTTTTCTCCTCCAATTGCGAAAAGATTCTGTTGGCACCCACCTACATGGGGAGACATGATCATCATGATATAATAAGAGAAATCAGGGCTCGCACAGAAAAAATTGTGCTCGTTTTTCCCGCTCGCCGTTCGAGAATGGACCGGTAAAGAGACAGCTTGAAGGAGGTTCATTGAACCCTCTGCCAGGCCCTTTATTATGAATAGCAGAGTAATCCTGTAGATGTGGATGAATGTGGCAAAAAAATTGAGAAAATAATTCTGATAACGCAACGATAATTCGTGGCTGCATTACTGATTACGATATAGACCAAATTATACCTTCCTGATAGGTAACGTTGGAATTGTTTGTCGAGGAGACTTAGGCCGTTACCTATTAAAGCTTTCATATAAAGACATGTAGCCCAAAGATCTTCTTGCACTTTGTCTACTGGGGCAGTAATACTCGATTAGATGTTGTTGACCGTGACGTCTTTTTATTGTTATGATTCATGAGACTGGAATACATCTGATACGTTGAGATGGATGTGTAGATGTTGTAAAAGGGTGTAGTTTTAATGCATCATTAATTTCAGTGCGTTTTTATTGATAAAGAATTCTCTGTACTTTCGGCAGGTGCCACGTTGTTAGCCTTATCGAAACATCCTCCTGCGATTGGAGCGCGTCGCTAGTGTGTGTGGGTGTTGTTCACATACGGCTCCTTATCGGCCGCCTTGGAGCCATAGTCTTCTGACACACAGGTGGATATGAAAGAAATTTCTTGTCCGTTACTCCTAATGTTGCACACAGGTCGCTGAGTCCCCCCAATTTTCCAGTTTTGCGTAGGCCGCTTCCAACACTTTCTCTCAACCAGCTTAGAGGTAGCGGCAACACATTCGGAGATGTGACGAATGGCTGCCGCCTTCAGTATTCCCACGGCTGACCACAGGCTCGCAATGGCAACGTGAAACCTCATGCTTCACTGCTGCAGCAGTAGCACCTGCAGAGAGGAACAGCATTTCATCACAAATATGGTGCCGATTGCAGTGTTATCGGGTATGTGCAGCCTGTTTCTACAGAGCTCATTGTGCGTGTGTTGTGCGCTGTTTGAATCCACACAGTCTTTGGAGAATAGTGTTATCGACAAACGGTCCTCAATCTCTGCAACTCTCTAAGCTCGCGATTTATTGTACTGTGACTCTGTGAGTATATGACTTCGCGTACGTAAATAGTTTCTTTTTCCTACACTGTGGTCTTTACTCAGTTTCGTTTGTGTGTGGTGAGGACGCGTTTACTTCGGAGTAGTTCCGCATCTGTTCATGAGTCTTACTGTGACATAGCGATGTAATATTGTGAGAGCTACATGTTTTTACATTCTGTCTGGGAACACGGGAAGATACAGCCCACCGTCAACGTAATTCCAGGACTATACTTTGTCGCTAAATTTTCTCCCGATATACCCGGTATGATTGACGTGTAGTGGGGTAATACGTCAGCTGCACTGGTCCTGCTCACAACTGAAGGACACTCATGTGCTGTCTGCCATTGGGTTCCCCTAAATCGCAGGCAGCACCGCATAACAGCCACGCTATGAGGGAAACAAACCAACAGCTGAAGACATCAGGTAAACACGCCGAAGATTCCAGTTGATTAATAGGAACCTTTCCTTGCAGAGGTCACCGCGACATATCCGGCCACGGATTCCTACGCCGCGTTTCTATTGGCTCCAGCTCTCTATATAGGCCCGACCGGTCAAAGGCAGACCAGTCTTCGTCCGCTGCTAATGGCAACCGTTGTAGCAGAGTCTCCGAGAAGATATCACTGAAGCCGCGGTACTGTACTGCCGATCGAAGTACCAGTCGACCGAGAGGAACCACAGCTCCGGCTAGATCGACGGAAGTCTACATCAATTGTACAGCCAGTTATTGTATTGTAGAAGAAGTTACGTTCAATAAACTGTTGGAGAATACAACAGTAGCGATGAGTAAGGATTCGACAACCCAAAGATGATGGAACCACAACAACAACAAGCACAATCACAACTGCAGCAGCAGAATCTATCAGTGCAGCAGGTACTGAATCAACTTTTTCAACATTTCGCAATACTGCAGCAGCAACTGATTGCTGAAATTCAATGTCTTCACCACCGACACCGCCAGCGTTCCCAGCATTCGATGAAGACGCTGAAGATTGGGAAACATATGAAAAGAGGATTCGTCAACATTTCCGGATTCATCAGGTATCCCAGGAAAATGATCAGAGAGCCTATTTTCTTTCTTGGAATGTCTCCCGTATGTACGAGCTCCTGACGAAACTCAAGCCATGTGATCCTGACAGTCTTACCTTCACAGCCATATGTGAGTGTCTCACCTCCTATTATCGCCGCAGATATCACGTCATGGCAGCAAGAGTGGAATTTTACCAGAGTCGAAAGGAACCCGATCAGACGTACCGACAATGGACTGCTGAACTCAAAGGTATCTCTCGGAAGTGCAACTTTGACGCCCGCATATCCCAGGAATCTTACGCAGATGACGTGGTCTGGGATCACATGATCCAAGCTGCACCAGACGCGGCTTTCTGCCACGACGCCTTAAAGTTGGAGGACCCTTCGCTAGATCAAATCATAGACCTTGCATTCAAGTTTGAAGTTCCCACTGCAGCTGACCACAGATTGGAAACGTCGACCGACGTCGCAGTCGTCCGAGAAGAGACTTCCGACGTCCAGGAGGACATTGCGGCCGTATACGCACCTTCACACCGCACTCCCCAGCGCACCGCACCGGCATCTTCTCGGCGTACGGAAAACAAAAAAAGACGGTCGTTCAAGGAAGACAACCAGCAGCTCTCACGGGGCCAGCAGCGCCGCCGCAGAGAACCCCTGTGCCTTCCATCATGTCCAGGATGCTATTCCCAGCATGAACAGGAGGATTGTCCTGACCGCTGGGCGACGTGTCGTCGTTGCAGTCGGGACGGGCACCTTGCCTCTGTCTGTCGCTCTGCCACGGCGCCAATCTCCAGGCACTCCGACACCAAGGCGTCCGTGGACATCAACCAAGTTGTGTCTTTGGCGTCCCCCAAACTGTATATTGATGTCACCCTATTGGGTAAGCCAGTTCGACTGCAGGTCGATACAGGGGCTGCGGTATCCCTGCTCAATTACACTACCTAGACCGTTTTAGGAGCGCCAAGCCTTCATCCGGCCCCTCGACTCCTACTTACATACAACAGACAGGATATCGCCTTGTTGGGGCAGTTCACGACGGTGGTTTCTTACAAATCTGTCAGTCATACGATTTCTTTTCTGGCAGTCAACAGTTCCAATGCTACCGATCTGTTTGGGTTGGATGCTTTCCAAATGTTCGGGTTCAGGATCGATGATCATGTACCTCTGGTTTCTTCAGAGCTGCCGTTTCCCAAAGTTGACTCCCTCTGCACCGAATTCCAGGATAGCTTCTCCCCCGGCATCGGGTGCGCCAAGGGGTTTGCAGCAACGCTCCACCTCTGGCAGTCAGCCTGCCCTCGATACTTCCAGGTTAGGCAGGTCCCCGTCGCTCTCCAGCAGCCACTGCACGACGAATTGGACCGTCTGCAAAAGGAAAGGGTGCTACAGCCTGTTCAGTTCATCCCCTGGGCAACACCTCTCGTCATCGTCCAAAAGCCAGGCAGGTGTCTTCGTCTCTTTGGGGACTTTTCGGCGACCCTGAACACCCAGCTCCAGGTGGACGACTTTCCACTCCCTCGGTCTGATCATCTCTTCCATCGATTGGCTGGTGGTCGTTACTTTACCAAAATTGACTCGCTGAGGCGTACCTCCAGGTTCTTTTGGATAAAGCTTCTCAAGCCCTCACTGTTCTGAATATGCCCGCTGGCCTCACGTTCGGCCTGGCTAGCGCCCCGGCCATTTTCCAATGCTTCTTGGAACAACTTCTGCAGGACATTCCCAGTTGCATTAATTACCTCGACAACATTGTCGTTACGGGCCTTACTGCTGCAGCCCATTTTACCAATTTGCTTCAGCTGTTTCTTTGCCTCTGCCAGGCTGGGCTAAAATGCAATAAGGTGAAGTGTTCCTTCTTTCAACCTTCTATTTCCTATTTAGGACAGGTTATTTCACATAAAGGCATCTCTCCGTCATTTTCCTATGTGGACGCCATACGCCGCCTGCCTCCCCCACGGGACATCCATCAGCTGAAATCCTTCCTTGGAAAAATATCGTATTACCGGAAGTTCCTTCCATCGGCCGCTCAGGTGGCGGCCCCCTTATATCACTTATGCCGCAAAAATGTCCCCTTGAGTTGGACCCCTGCATGTGAGACGGCCTATTCCACCCTCAAACGCCAGTTGCAGTCAGCCTCCCACCTGATGCCATATGATCCGTCTCTGCCATTACTCCTGGCCACGGACACGTCTGATTACGGGCTCAGGGCTGTCCTCTCCCACAAGCTTCTGAATGGGACAGAACGTCCAGTGGCTTTTCTATCCAATTCCCACTTCGGAAGCGACCCTCGCTGCTCTCCAGAAAGTTTTTCCTCGGATGAGTTGCCGCTAACTATTGTTACCGATAACGGCCCTAAATTCCGGAGCCAGGAATTCGCGACGTTTTGTTCTGCCAATGGCATCCAACAGGTCCTCACTGCGCCCTTTCACCCGCAATCGAACGGCGAGGCCGAACGCCTCGTCCGGACATTTAAGACCCAAGTGACAAATTATGCCTCCGCCCACACTTTGGACGAGTCGCGCACGTTGTTCCTCAGTTCCTATCGGTCGACGCCCATCGGACTCCGTAGTCCAGCGGAACTTTTGCACGGCCGGCAACCTCATACCCTTTGGCATCTCCTCCGGCCTGGACCCAAACGACAGGTTCCGACTGCACAGGCTCCCTTTGTTCCTGGATCCCTTATCTGGGCGCGAGGTTTCGGCCTGAGAGCTGGATGGATTCAGGGGGTGATCGTCCGGCCGCAAGGCCATCAGCTCTTTGATGTCTGCATCGCTGACAAAGTGGTCCGCCGCCACCGCAACCAACTCAGGCGCTGGTATCAGGGTTTCCCGACCGCCTCTTCTTTCCAGCAAACAGCTCCGCCGCCTTTTTCCAGCCGCCCGGATGCGCTCCCTTCCACCCGTGGTCGGCGTGCAGGGCCGCCAGACCCCGTCCAGCAGCAACAGCCGTCGTCTCCACAGCGGCTGCTGGCTCCACCGGTTGCTCCACCGGCCCGACCGGCTGCGCCATCCACCATCGTTGACGATGCCCCCGTGCCCTTGGCACCGCCTTGCCGGTGTCGCAGCCTAGCCAGCGACGCCCGCGCAGTCCATTTTCCGGGAAGCATCCCGCGGACGTCGACGAACCTATGCCCGTGGCACCGTCGCGGCCGGCTTCCCCGTATCTTCCGCAACGCAGCTCCGCCCGTCTGGCCCGCCGCGCCGCGCCCTACTCTGCAGGGGCGAGTTTTCACCGCCTCCTCCACGAGGCCGCCAAGGCCGAGCAGGACGATGTCGCCCTCCTCTCCCCCCCAGGAAGAGTGGTGTGTACTGTCTGCCATCGGGTTCCTCTAAATGGCAGGCAGCACCGCATAACAGCCACGCTATGAGGGAAACAAACCAACAGCCGAAGACATCAGGTAAACACGCCAAAGATTCCAGTCGATTAATAGGAACCTTTCCTTGCAGAGGTCACCGCGAGATAGCCAGCCACGGATTCCTGCACAGGGTTTCTATTGGCTCCAGCTCACTATATAGGCCCGGCCAGTCGAAGGAAGACCAGTCTTCGTCCACTGATAATGGCAACCGCTGTAGCAGTCTCCGAGAAGGTATCACCGAAGTCGCTGTACTGCACCGCCGATCGAAGTACCAGTCGACTGAGAGGAACCACATCTGACTCGATCGATGTACATCTATTGTACAGCCAGCTATTGTATTGTAGAAGAAGTTACGTTCAATAAACTGTTGGAGAATACAACTCATTATATTCATGCACAGATAAGTTTTTGTAGAAATGTTTAAATACCACAATGTACTAGCTGTCCAGCGTGTGTCTTTGTATTTCTATGGATCAGTCAAATAATGTTAGTAGCAATGATCAAACTCTGCTTTTCCGCCGCATATACAAACAATATTGCAGGGTTTACTTTGTTTAGACACCGTAATCAAATATCTTCACTCAACATGGGGGTCCACCTGGCTGAAAATGGAGTCACCCATGCAATTTCAGCATAACAACAAACTGGAATGCGAAATTATTTAACATCGGCGATGCATTTCACCCTTTTGTAGCATCACCAGATTGTGTAAAAGAACCTGTATATGTAATCCATCTGTCATAAATCCATATAAAATGGAAAATGGACACATCAATGGCAGTAGCCCACAGAGGTTTTAAAAGAATGATGGTATGCGGTAGCAGAGCAAGCCTGTTTCTGATTGGTCTAGAGAAAAGGGGTTGGGAAAGGGAGTACTCGGCGCTAAATTTGTTAGCAACATTTATCTGCAAGGGCGTCGGTACATTACGACAGATTTGCTGTGGCAGACTGTCCTCTCCCCCAGTGACTGAGTGCTATTTGTGGCAGCCACTAGGTCTCTTGCGTGTGCACAGATACGTATTGTTTAAATAACGAAAATTTCTCCACCGTACTGTTAGGCAGACATGCATACACCGTCTGGTGTACTGTTAGGCAGACATGCAGTGCTCTCCCATTCGCGACTCTGTGGCCGTGACCGCACATGGAGTTCAGTACCCTGCTGGCATTATCCAGTGAACACAGGGGAGGAGATCCTCGTCATCCAGGTGTGTATTTGTAGCGTTCTTTGAATTTACACCGACATGTTGGGATCTGTTTGCTTTTATATTACAGCGGGCAGGAGACTTTTCGACCAAAACTGATACGGCAACAGTGTGAGCCACCAGGCTGGGGATGACTACACCCCAACGTTCTCAGCAGTTGCTCCGCATGTCCGCGGTCATATTCCAAGCAGCAGTTTCCGCGGCTATCCATCCACAGTTTGCAGTCAATGGAGTGGGCTACCGTCAGCGAACTGATGTTCGCTGAGGTGGTTTCAGTTATTGGACGGTTGTATCTCTAGGTGCGTATTTGATAGCGCTGTACAGCGTCTGAAACAGTATCTTCCGTTGGTGGCGTCGATATTTTATGATGTCGTCACACAATATAGTAATGTAGTGGTGGTTTGGAAGGGGTTTGTTTATTGGAGTGTGGTATTTCTTATGTTACATATTTGGTTAGACATCTGTATCACTTATAGAAATTGCTATGACATAATTTCTACCAATACATTAGTTTCTAACACATACACCATGACATCCCAAAAACGCGCACGCGCGGACACACACGCTAGTGATGGAGTGGTGACTTAGCAATGATAAATAAATAAGACCTATGCTTCGTTGTGATCGCCTGAGGGCATGAAGACATTGACCCGACGTCGGAACAGTGGGGTGGATCTTGTGTGATTCGACACAATAATTATAATTTTGAGAAGCCCGAAAAAAATTACGAAAATTGGCGAAAAATGCGTAAAATTGGGGAAGATACCAAAAATATGGGAAATTAAGAAAAATTGCGGATGAATGTTATTAATTAGAAACCCTTTCACTACAGAGTACAACTGACAGGGCTCATCCAGTTCAGCTGTACCTATGGAGAAAGAATTACTATTGATAATCTGATATTGCTTATAACAAATCTGCACCTCTATCACGTGATGCTCAGACCTCGAATGAAAAGGGCTATGGGCAGTTGAGCTAGTTATGACAGATGATAATGGGGAAAGGTGCTTGATCCGCATTGGTCGATTGGGGCTCCCATTGGCTGAGAGGGGGTCCCTGCCATTTTTTTCACGTGATGACTATAGAGTTACGTCGTCTACAGACAAGCTAATAATTACAAATTCAGAAAAATTCCGTAATTTATTGGAGAGAAAGGGTTTCGCAAACTGAGCAAGTCAGTAACGCGTTAGTACACCTCTGGCCGTTATGCGAAGTTATTCAGCGTGGCATGGAACGATAGAGTCCTCCTGAGGAATATCGAGCCAAATTCTTTCCAATTATGCGTTAGATCGTCAAAATACCGAGCTGCTAGGAAGGCGCTGCCCATAATACTCCAAACTTTCTCCACTGGGGAGAGATCTGGTGACCTTGCTGACCCAGGTATGGTTTGGAAAACACGATACAAGTAACAGAGACTCTACCTGCATGCAGGTCATTCTGCTGAAATGCAAGTACAGAATAGCTTGCCACGAAGGTCAGAAGAAAGGGTAATAGAATACAGGATTATTACAAATGATTGAAGCGATTTCACAGCTCTACAATAACTTTATTATTTGAGATTTTCACAATACTTTGCACACACATACAAAAACTCAGTTTTTTTAGGCATTCACAAAGGTTCGATATGTGCCCCTTTAGTGATTCGGCAGACATCAAGCCGATAATCAAGTTCCTCCCACACTCGGCGCAGCATGTCCCCATCAATGAGTTCGAAAGCATCGTTGATGCGAGCTCGCAGTTCTGGCACGTTTCTTGGTAGAGGAGGTTTAAACACTGAATCTTTCACATAACCCCACAGAAAGAAATCGCATGGGGTTAAGTCGGGAGAGCGTGGAGGCCATGACATGAATTGCTGATCATGATCTCCACCACGACCGATCCATCGGTTTTCCAATCTCCTGTTTAAGAAATGCCGAACATCATGATGGAAGTGCGGTGGAGCACCATCCTGTTGAAAGATGAAGTCGGCGCTGTCGGTCTCCAGTTGTGGCATGATCCAATTTTCCAGCATGTCCAGATACACGTCTCCTGTAACGTTTTTTTCGCAGAAGAAAAAGGGGCCGCAAACTTCAAACCGTGAGATTGCACAAAACACGTTAACTTTTGGTGAATTGCGAATTTGCTGCACGAATGCGTGAGCATTCTCTACCGCCCAGATTCGCACATTGTCTGTTCACTTCACAATTAAGAAAAAATGTTGCTTCATCACTGAAAACAAGTTTTGCACTGAACGCATCCTCTTCCATGAGCTGTTGCAACCGCGCCGAAAATTCAAAGCGTTTGACTTTGTCATCGGGTGTCAGGGCTTGTAGCAATTGCAAACGGTAAGGCTTCTGCTTTAGCCTTTTCCGTAAGATTTTCCAAACCGTCGGCTGTGGTACGTTTAGCTCCCTGCTTGCTTTATCCGTCGACTTCTGCGGGCTACGCGTTCAACCGTTTCTTCGCTCACTGCAGGCCGACCCGTTGATTTCCCCTTACAGAGGCATCCAGAAGCTTTAAACTGCGCATACCATCACCGAATGGAGTTAGCAGTTGGTGGATCTATGTTGAACTTCGTCCTGAAGTGTCGTTGCACTGTTATGACTGACTGATGTGAGTGCATTTCAAGCACGACATACGCTTTCTCGGCTCCTGTCGCCATTTTGTCTCAATGCGCTCTCGAGCTCTCTGGCGGCAGAAACCTGAAGTGCGGTTTCAGCCGAACAAAACTTTGAGTTTTTCTACGTATCTGTAGTGTGTCGTGACCATATGTCAATGAATGGAGCTACTGTGAATTTATCAAATCGCTTCAATCATTTGTAATAGCCCTGTATAGTCGACGTGCCATTGTGCTGTAAGGGTGTCACAGGTGACAACGAAAGGGCTCCTGCTACGAAAGTAAATGTCATCTCAGGCTATCACTGTGTCAGACTGTACGGAGTGTGGAAGACAGGTCGATATACCACTACACTCCAGGGTGTCTCAAGATGTGTACTCGCTGGCCATCGGGACTTAGTTCGAATTGGGACTCCTCACTGAAGACAATTCTACTCCGGTCAATGAGATTCCAGGCCCGAATGAACAGCGAAGACGTGTCTGGCGACGCCCTGGACAGTGATGGGATACCAACTTGACTGCCGCCAGCCACACAGCCTACCTACCAGAAGTGGTGGTCTGGGTGGCATTTCATTTCACTTCATAGCAGAACCCCTTCGGTTGTCAACCGTGACACCCTTACGGCACAGCGGTGCGCCGACCACACTGTGTGCTCTGTTTTGTTCCCCTTCCTGGCATGCCACTCTGGGTTTACATTTCAGCAAGATAATGCCCGCCCTCATAGGGCGAGAGTTTCTACGGCCTGTCATCACGCCTTCCGAACCGTACATTGGCCAGCAAGGTCGTCAGATGTCTCGTCAGCTGAGAACGTTCACAGCATCACACGCAGGGCCCTCCTACCAGCTCGGGATTTTGACGATCTAACGTGCCAGTGTGACAGAATTTGACACGATGTCCTTCAGGATGACATCTAGAAAGTCTGTCAATCAGTGGCAAGCCGAATAACTGCTTGCATAAGGGCCAGACGTAGACAACCGCATTACTGACTTCCTCAGTTCGTGAAACTCTTTCTCTGGATTATATTATCCAAATTTTCTGAAACAGTACTCATTTGTTTGTCTGTACTTGTACGACACATCTGCCGATTTCTGTCCTATTCCGATGACCACTTCGTGATGCGTCTTTTTCTGTCTTATACTATATATTTTGGATCATAATTAGCACCTTTTGGCTGGTAAGGAAGTACTTTTCCCGTC
>NW_026048463.1:0-37818 GCF_023864345.2 Schistocerca serialis cubense
AACCCCGGTCTCCCGCGTGACAGGCGGGGATACTAACCACTATACTACCGAGGAAGACGCAGCTAGCGTCTCGAATGCACAATTATGTTACTCAAATAGCTGATACATCTCAAACCTAGCCTCCTGTTGCTGTCAGAGATAGCTGCTAAGAAATAAAAGTATGCCCCAGGTGAGGCTCGAACTCACAACCCCGGCATTGCTCACGGCTACTGCCTTATAAGTACCGTGCGCTAACCAATTGCGCCACTGGGGCTACGACACAGTGTTCTCAGTTAGCGGTATTCACTTTGCTGCAAACCAGTGGTGGCCACAGAAACATACGATCGCCACCTGATGCCATACTGCGACTTTTGGCACCTGACTACCAATGCTTCGTGCTATTCTTGTTTCATATGCTACGCTTACATGCACATCAACCGGCTCTGGTCGTCGAGAAAACGCGGGAAAACGCGCGCCTTGCCTTCTGCTACCTGTCGAACAGCGAGAGCAGATGCGTGGCAAGCTCTAAGCTCTGCAGGCGCACTGCGGCCACGCAGCTGGACGAGAGGTACCTTCCTTGGGAGCTTGCTCAGCCATGGAGAACACGTTTCTTCGCCAATTGCACTTGCCTCGTAGAAAGAAATGCTGCCACTGGCCCTGTGGCGCAACGGATAACGCGTCTGACTACGGATCAGAAGATTCCAGGTTCGAATCCTGGCAGGGTCGGCATTTTGTTGGTTGCCGACGCGTAGCTGGGCAGTGGATTTCGTATGTCGACGCATCGTGGAGTGCTTTGTTACTCCTGTGCATCTCGCAGCTGCATGTCGAGTCAATCGTGGTAAATATCGCAGCCTGCAAGCGTCAGCGTAGCGTCAGTCGAGCAAAGTCGAGACAAGTCAAGCTGAGAGCTGTGGGAGATGATACGCAATTAAGTACAGGCGTGTGAAAGCGACGCAGACAACGCTTTCCAAGTGTCCCACGTCACGTGGCGAAGAGCCAGCGCAACCCCAGCCAGCAGAGTGGCGCAGTGGAAGCGTGCTGGGCCCATAACCCAGAGGTCCGTGGATCGAAACCACGCTCTGCTAAAATTATTTCTTTTGCAGACTGTGTCGAGCTCGATTATTACGCCCACAGCGTCGGCTGGGGTGCCTTGATTCAGCGTTAACAGCAAACCCAGTAATTCTGAAGTGTGAAGAATGCGAGAACCACTTCCTAAGATGTAGCATTTTTTAAGATTTTGCACCAACTACACTCCTTGATCGCAAAGTTAATGCTCTTACGACCCCCATACGCGCAACACTCGAACAGGTTTGTGAGATAAAAATCGCATCTCCCCGGCGGGGAATCGAACCCCGGTCTCCCGCGTGACCGGCGGCGATACTAACCACTATACTACCGAGGATGCGATGTAAACAGGTGCCTGTGTGCGAGAGATATGGTGCAAGTAGCCGCAAACGTCCTACACTAAGTTCGGAGAGTGAAAAAGCAGCAATTAAAAATCGGATGTGCCTCCCCGGCGGGGAATCGAACCCCGGTCTCCCGCGTGACAGGCGGGGATACTAACCACTATACTACCGAGGAAGACGCAGCTAGCGTCTCGAATGCACAATTATGTTACTCAAATAGCTGATACATCTCAAACCTAGCCTCCTGTTGCTGTCAGAGACAGCTGCTAAGAAATAAAAGTATGCCCCAGGTGAGGCTCGAACTCACAACCCCGGCATTGCTCACGGCTACTGCCTTATAAGTACCGTGCGCTAACCAATTGCGCCACTGGGGCTACGACACAGTGTTCTCAGTTAGCGGTATTCACTTTGCTGCAAACCAGTGGTGGCCACAGAAACATACGATCGCCACCTGATGCCATACTGCGACTTTGGCACCTGACTACCAATGCTTCGTGCTATTCTTGTTTCATATGCTACGCTTACATGCACATCAACCGGCTCTGGTCGTCGAGAAAACGCGGGAAAACGCGCGCCTTGCCTTCTGCTACCTGTCGAACAGCGAGAGCAGATGCGTGGCAAGCTCTAAGCTCTGCAGGCGCACTGCGGCCACGCAGCTGGACGAGAGGTACCTTCCTTGGGAGCTTGCTCAGCCATGGAGAACACGTTTCTTCGCCAATTGCACTTGCCTCGTAGAAAGAAATGCTGCCACTGGCCCTGTGGCGCAACGGATAACGCGTCTGACTACGGATCAGAAGATTCCAGGTTCGAATCCTGGCAGGGTCGGCATTTTGTTGGTTGCCGACGCGTAGCTGGGCAGTGGATTTCGTATGTCGACGCATCGTGGAGTGCTTTGTTACTCCTGTGCATCTCGCAGCTGCATGTCGAGTCAATCGTGGTAAATATCGCAGCCTGCAAGCGTCAGCGTAGCGTCAGTCGAGCAAAGTCGAGACAAGTCAAGCTGAGAGCTGTGGGAGATGATACGCAATTAAGTACAGGCGTGTGAAAGCGACGCAGACAACGCTTTCCAAGTGTCCCACGTCACGTGGCGAAGAGCCAGCGCAACCCCAGCCAGCAGAGTGGCGCAGTGGAAGCGTGCTGGGCCCATAACCCAGAGGTCCGTGGATCGAAACCACGCTCTGCTAAAATTATTTCTTTTGCAGACTGTGTCGAGCTCGATTATTACGCCCACAGCGTCGGCTGGGGTGCCTTGATTCAGCGTTAACAGCAAACCCAGTAATTCTGAAGTGTGAAGAATGCGAGAACCACTTCCTAAGATGTAGCATTTTTTAAGATTTTGCACCAACTACACTCCTTGATCGCAAAGTTAATGCTCTTACGACCCCCATACGCGCAACACTCGAACAGGTTTGTGAGATAAAAATCGCATCTCCCCGGCGGGGAATCGAACCCCGGTCTCCCGCGTGACCGGCGGCGATACTAACCACTATACTACCGAGGATGCGATGTAAACAGGTGCCTGTGTGCGAGAGATATGGTGCAAGTAGCCGCAAACGTCCTACACTAAGTTCGGAGAGTGAAAAAGCAGCAATTAAAAATCGGATGTGCCTCCCCGGCGGGGAATCGAACCCCGGTCTCCCGCGTGACAGGCGGGGATACTAACCACTATACTACCGAGGAAGACGCAGCTAGCGTCTCGAATGCACAATTATGTTACTCAAATAGCTGATACATCTCAAACCTAGCCTCCTGTTGCTGTCAGAGATAGCTGCTAAGAAATAAAAGTATGCCCCAGGTGAGGCTCGAACTCACAACCCCGGCATTGCTCACGGCTACTGCCTTATAAGTACCGTGCGCTAACCAATTGCGCCACTGGGGCTACGACACAGTGTTCTCAGTTAGCGGTATTCACTTTGCTGCAAACCAGTGGTGGCCACAGAAACATACGATCGCCACCTGATGCCATACTGCGACTTTGGCACCTGACTACCAATGCTTCGTGCTATTCTTGTTTCATATGCTACGCTTACATGCACATCAACCGGCTCTGGTCGTCGAGAAAACGCGGGAAAACGCGCGCCTTGCCTTCTGCTACCTGTCGAACAGCGAGAGCAGATGCGTGGCAAGCTCTAAGCTCTGCAGGCGCACTGCGGCCACGCAGCTGGACGAGAGGTACCTTCCTTGGGAGCTTGCTCAGCCATGGAGAACACGTTTCTTCGCCAATTGCACTTGCCTCGTAGAAAGAAATGCTGCCACTGGCCCTGTGGCGCAACGGATAACGCGTCTGACTACGGATCAGAAGATTCCAGGTTCGAATCCTGGCAGGGTCGGCATTTTGTTGGTTGCCGACGCGTAGCTGGGCAGTGGATTTCGTATGTCGACGCATCGTGGAGTGCTTTGTTACTCCTGTGCATCTCGCAGCTGCATGTCGAGTCAATCGTGGTAAATATCGCAGCCTGCAAGCGTCAGCGTAGCGTCAGTCGAGCAAAGTCGAGACAAGTCAAGCTGAGAGCTGTGGGAGATGATACGCAATTAAGTACAGGCGTGTGAAAGCGACGCAGACAACGCTTTCCAAGTGTCCCACGTCACGTGGCGAAGAGCCAGCGCAACCCCAGCCAGCAGAGTGGCGCAGTGGAAGCGTGCTGGGCCCATAACCCAGAGGTCCGTGGATCGAAACCACGCTCTGCTAAAATTATTTCTTTTGCAGACTGTGTCGAGCTCGATTATTACGCCCACAGCGTCGGCTGGGGTGCCTTGATTCAGCGTTAACAGCAAACCCAGTAATTCTGAAGTGTGAAGAATGCGAGAACCACTTCCTAAGATGTAGCATTTTTTAAGATTTTGCACCAACTACACTCCTTGATCGCAAAGTTAATGCTCTTACGACCCCCATACGCGCAACACTCGAACAGGTTTGTGAGATAAAAATCGCATCTCCCCGGCGGGGAATCGAACCCCGGTCTCCCGCGTGACCGGCGGCGATACTAACCACTATACTACCGAGGATGCGATGTAAACAGGTGCCTGTGTGCGAGAGATATGGTGCAAGTAGCCGCAAACGTCCTACACTAAGTTCGGAGAGTGAAAAAGCAGCAATTAAAAATCGGATGTGCCTCCCCGGCGGGGAATCGAACCCCGGTCTCCCGCGTGACAGGCGGGGATACTAACCACTATACTACCGAGGAAGACGCAGCTAGCGTCTCGAATGCACAATTATGTTACTCAAATAGCTGATACATCTCAAACCTAGCCTCCTGTTGCTGTCAGAGACAGCTGCTAAGAAATAAAAGTATGCCCCAGGTGAGGCTCGAACTCACAACCCCGGCATTGCTCACGGCTACTGCCTTATAAGTACCGTGCGCTAACCAATTGCGCCACTGGGGCTACGACACAGTGTTCTCAGTTAGCGGTATTCACTTTGCTGCAAACCAGTGGTGGCCACAGAAACATACGATCGCCACCTGATGCCATACTGCGACTTTGGCACCTGACTACCAATGCTTCGTGCTATTCTTGTTTCATATGCTACGCTTACATGCACATCAACCGGCTCTGGTCGTCGAGAAAACGCGGGAAAACGCGCGCCTTGCCTTCTGCTACCTGTCGAACAGCGAGAGCAGATGCGTGGCAAGCTCTAAGCTCTGCAGGCGCACTGCGGCCACGCAGCTGGACGAGAGGTACCTTCCTTGGGAGCTTGCTCAGCCATGGAGAACACGTTTCTTCGCCAATTGCACTTGCCTCGTAGAAAGAAATGCTGCCACTGGCCCTGTGGCGCAACGGATAACGCGTCTGACTACGGATCAGAAGATTCCAGGTTCGAATCCTGGCAGGGTCGGCATTTTGTTGGTTGCCGACGCGTAGCTGGGCAGTGGATTTCGTATGTCGACGCATCGTGGAGTGCTTTGTTACTCCTGTGCATCTCGCAGCTGCATGTCGAGTCAATCGTGGTAAATATCGCAGCCTGCAAGCGTCAGCGTAGCGTCAGTCGAGCAAAGTCGAGACAAGTCAAGCTGAGAGCTGTGGGAGATGATACGCAATTAAGTACAGGCGTGTGAAAGCGACGCAGACAACGCTTTCCAAGTGTCCCACGTCACGTGGCGAAGAGCCAGCGCAACCCCAGCCAGCAGAGTGGCGCAGTGGAAGCGTGCTGGGCCCATAACCCAGAGGTCCGTGGATCGAAACCACGCTCTGCTAAAATTATTTCTTTTGCAGACTGTGTCGAGCTCGATTATTACGCCCACAGCGTCGGCTGGGGTGCCTTGATTCAGCGTTAACAGCAAACCCAGTAATTCTGAAGTGTGAAGAATGCGAGAACCACTTCCTAAGATGTAGCATTTTTTAAGATTTTGCACCAACTACACTCCTTGATCGCAAAGTTAATGCTCTTACGACCCCCATACGCGCAACACTCGAACAGGTTTGTGAGATAAAAATCGCATCTCCCCGGCGGGGAATCGAACCCCGGTCTCCCGCGTGACCGGCGGCGATACTAACCACTATACTACCGAGGATGCGATGTAAACAGGTGCCTGTGTGCGAGAGATATGGTGCAAGTAGCCGCAAACGTCCTACACTAAGTTCGGAGAGTGAAAAAGCAGCAATTAAAAATCGGATGTGCCTCCCCGGCGGGGAATCGAACCCCGGTCTCCCGCGTGACAGGCGGGGATACTAACCACTATACTACCGAGGAAGACGCAGCTAGCGTCTCGAATGCACAATTATGTTACTCAAATAGCTGATACATCTCAAACCTAGCCTCCTGTTGCTGTCAGAGACAGCTGCTAAGAAATAAAAGTATGCCCCAGGTGAGGCTCGAACTCACAACCCCGGCATTGCTCACGGCTACTGCCTTATAAGTACCGTGCGCTAACCAATTGCGCCACTGGGGCTACGACACAGTGTTCTCAGTTAGCGGTATTCACTTTGCTGCAAACCAGTGGTGGCCACAGAAACATACGATCGCCACCTGATGCCATACTGCGACTTTGGCACCTGACTACCAATGCTTCGTGCTATTCTTGTTTCATATGCTACGCTTACATGCACATCAACCGGCTCTGGTCGTCGAGAAAACGCGGGAAAACGCGCGCCTTGCCTTCTGCTACCTGTCGAACAGCGAGAGCAGATGCGTGGCAAGCTCTAAGCTCTGCAGGCGCACTGCGGCCACGCAGCTGGACGAGAGGTACCTTCCTTGGGAGCTTGCTCAGCCATGGAGAACACGTTTCTTCGCCAATTGCACTTGCCTCGTAGAAAGAAATGCTGCCACTGGCCCTGTGGCGCAACGGATAACGCGTCTGACTACGGATCAGAAGATTCCAGGTTCGAATCCTGGCAGGGTCGGCATTTTGTTGGTTGCCGACGCGTAGCTGGGCAGTGGATTTCGTATGTCGACGCATCGTGGAGTGCTTTGTTACTCCTGTGCATCTCGCAGCTGCATGTCGAGTCAATCGTGGTAAATATCGCAGCCTGCAAGCGTCAGCGTAGCGTCAGTCGAGCAAAGTCGAGACAAGTCAAGCTGAGAGCTGTGGGAGATGATACGCAATTAAGTACAGGCGTGTGAAAGCGACGCAGACAACGCTTTCCAAGTGTCCCACGTCACGTGGCGAAGAGCCAGCGCAACCCCAGCCAGCAGAGTGGCGCAGTGGAAGCGTGCTGGGCCCATAACCCAGAGGTCCGTGGATCGAAACCACGCTCTGCTAAAATTATTTCTTTTGCAGACTGTGTCGAGCTCGATTATTACGCCCACAGCGTCGGCTGGGGTGCCTTGATTCAGCGTTAACAGCAAACCCAGTAATTCTGAAGTGTGAAGAATGCGAGAACCACTTCCTAAGATGTAGCATTTTTTAAGATTTTGCACCAACTACACTCCTTGATCGCAAAGTTAATGCTCTTACGACCCCCATACGCGCAACACTCGAACAGGTTTGTGAGATAAAAATCGCATCTCCCCGGCGGGGAATCGAACCCCGGTCTCCCGCGTGACCGGCGGCGATACTAACCACTATACTACCGAGGATGCGATGTAAACAGGTGCCTGTGTGCGAGAGATATGGTGCAAGTAGCCGCAAACGTCCTACACTAAGTTCGGAGAGTGAAAAAGCAGCAATTAAAAATCGGATGTGCCTCCCCGGCGGGGAATCGAACCCCGGTCTCCCGCGTGACAGGCGGGGATACTAACCACTATACTACCGAGGAAGACGCAGCTAGCGTCTCGAATGCACAATTATGTTACTCAAATAGCTGATACATCTCAAACCTAGCCTCCTGTTGCTGTCAGAGATAGCTGCTAAGAAATAAAAGTATGCCCCAGGTGAGGCTCGAACTCACAACCCCGGCATTGCTCACGGCTACTGCCTTATAAGTACCGTGCGCTAACCAATTGCGCCACTGGGGCTACGACACAGTGTTCTCAGTTAGCGGTATTCACTTTGCTGCAAACCAGTGGTGGCCACAGAAACATACGATCGCCACCTGATGCCATACTGCGACTTTGGCACCTGACTACCAATGCTTCGTGCTATTCTTGTTTCATATGCTACGCTTACATGCACATCAACCGGCTCTGGTCGTCGAGAAAACGCGGGAAAACGCGCGCCTTGCCTTCTGCTACCTGTCGAACAGCGAGAGCAGATGCGTGGCAAGCTCTAAGCTCTGCAGGCGCACTGCGGCCACGCAGCTGGACGAGAGGTACCTTCCTTGGGAGCTTGCTCAGCCATGGAGAACACGTTTCTTCGCCAATTGCACTTGCCTCGTAGAAAGAAATGCTGCCACTGGCCCTGTGGCGCAACGGATAACGCGTCTGACTACGGATCAGAAGATTCCAGGTTCGAATCCTGGCAGGGTCGGCATTTTGTTGGTTGCCGACGCGTAGCTGGGCAGTGGATTTCGTATGTCGACGCATCGTGGAGTGCTTTGTTACTCCTGTGCATCTCGCAGCTGCATGTCGAGTCAATCGTGGTAAATATCGCAGCCTGCAAGCGTCAGCGTAGCGTCAGTCGAGCAAAGTCGAGACAAGTCAAGCTGAGAGCTGTGGGAGATGATACGCAATTAAGTACAGGCGTGTGAAAGCGACGCAGACAACGCTTTCCAAGTGTCCCACGTCACGTGGCGAAGAGCCAGCGCAACCCCAGCCAGCAGAGTGGCGCAGTGGAAGCGTGCTGGGCCCATAACCCAGAGGTCCGTGGATCGAAACCACGCTCTGCTAAAATTATTTCTTTTGCAGACTGTGTCGAGCTCGATTATTACGCCCACAGCGTCGGCTGGGGTGCCTTGATTCAGCGTTAACAGCAAACCCAGTAATTCTGAAGTGTGAAGAATGCGAGAACCACTTCCTAAGATGTAGCATTTTTTAAGATTTTGCACCAACTACACTCCTTGATCGCAAAGTTAATGCTCTTACGACCCCCATACGCGCAACACTCGAACAGGTTTGTGAGATAAAAATCGCATCTCCCCGGCGGGGAATCGAACCCCGGTCTCCCGCGTGACCGGCGGCGATACTAACCACTATACTACCGAGGATGCGATGTAAACAGGTGCCTGTGTGCGAGAGATATGGTGCAAGTAGCCGCAAACGTCCTACACTAAGTTCGGAGAGTGAAAAAGCAGCAATTAAAAATCGGATGTGCCTCCCCGGCGGGGAATCGAACCCCGGTCTCCCGCGTGACAGGCGGGGATACTAACCACTATACTACCGAGGAAGACGCAGCTAGCGTCTCGAATGCACAATTATGTTACTCAAATAGCTGATACATCTCAAACCTAGCCTCCTGTTGCTGTCAGAGACAGCTGCTAAGAAATAAAAGTATGCCCCAGGTGAGGCTCGAACTCACAACCCCGGCATTGCTCACGGCTACTGCCTTATAAGTACCGTGCGCTAACCAATTGCGCCACTGGGGCTACGACACAGTGTTCTCAGTTAGCGGTATTCACTTTGCTGCAAACCAGTGGTGGCCACAGAAACATACGATCGCCACCTGATGCCATACTGCGACTTTGGCACCTGACTACCAATGCTTCGTGCTATTCTTGTTTCATATGCTACGCTTACATGCACATCAACCGGCTCTGGTCGTCGAGAAAACGCGGGAAAACGCGCGCCTTGCCTTCTGCTACCTGTCGAACAGCGAGAGCAGATGCGTGGCAAGCTCTAAGCTCTGCAGGCGCACTGCGGCCACGCAGCTGGACGAGAGGTACCTTCCTTGGGAGCTTGCTCAGCCATGGAGAACACGTTTCTTCGCCAATTGCACTTGCCTCGTAGAAAGAAATGCTGCCACTGGCCCTGTGGCGCAACGGATAACGCGTCTGACTACGGATCAGAAGATTCCAGGTTCGAATCCTGGCAGGGTCGGCATTTTGTTGGTTGCCGACGCGTAGCTGGGCAGTGGATTTCGTATGTCGACGCATCGTGGAGTGCTTTGTTACTCCTGTGCATCTCGCAGCTGCATGTCGAGTCAATCGTGGTAAATATCGCAGCCTGCAAGCGTCAGCGTAGCGTCAGTCGAGCAAAGTCGAGACAAGTCAAGCTGAGAGCTGTGGGAGATGATACGCAATTAAGTACAGGCGTGTGAAAGCGACGCAGACAACGCTTTCCAAGTGTCCCACGTCACGTGGCGAAGAGCCAGCGCAACCCCAGCCAGCAGAGTGGCGCAGTGGAAGCGTGCTGGGCCCATAACCCAGAGGTCCGTGGATCGAAACCACGCTCTGCTAAAATTATTTCTTTTGCAGACTGTGTCGAGCTCGATTATTACGCCCACAGCGTCGGCTGGGGTGCCTTGATTCAGCGTTAACAGCAAACCCAGTAATTCTGAAGTGTGAAGAATGCGAGAACCACTTCCTAAGATGTAGCATTTTTTAAGATTTTGCACCAACTACACTCCTTGATCGCAAAGTTAATGCTCTTACGACCCCCATACGCGCAACACTCGAACAGGTTTGTGAGATAAAAATCGCATCTCCCCGGCGGGGAATCGAACCCCGGTCTCCCGCGTGACCGGCGGCGATACTAACCACTATACTACCGAGGATGCGATGTAAACAGGTGCCTGTGTGCGAGAGATATGGTGCAAGTAGCCGCAAACGTCCTACACTAAGTTCGGAGAGTGAAAAAGCAGCAATTAAAAATCGGATGTGCCTCCCCGGCGGGGAATCGAACCCCGGTCTCCCGCGTGACAGGCGGGGATACTAACCACTATACTACCGAGGAAGACGCAGCTAGCGTCTCGAATGCACAATTATGTTACTCAAATAGCTGATACATCTCAAACCTAGCCTCCTGTTGCTGTCAGAGATAGCTGCTAAGAAATAAAAGTATGCCCCAGGTGAGGCTCGAACTCACAACCCCGGCATTGCTCACGGCTACTGCCTTATAAGTACCGTGCGCTAACCAATTGCGCCACTGGGGCTACGACACAGTGTTCTCAGTTAGCGGTATTCACTTTGCTGCAAACCAGTGGTGGCCACAGAAACATACGATCGCCACCTGATGCCATACTGCGACTTTGGCACCTGACTACCAATGCTTCGTGCTATTCTTGTTTCATATGCTACGCTTACATGCACATCAACCGGCTCTGGTCGTCGAGAAAACGCGGGAAAACGCGCGCCTTGCCTTCTGCTACCTGTCGAACAGCGAGAGCAGATGCGTGGCAAGCTCTAAGCTCTGCAGGCGCACTGCGGCCACGCAGCTGGACGAGAGGTACCTTCCTTGGGAGCTTGCTCAGCCATGGAGAACACGTTTCTTCGCCAATTGCACTTGCCTCGTAGAAAGAAATGCTGCCACTGGCCCTGTGGCGCAACGGATAACGCGTCTGACTACGGATCAGAAGATTCCAGGTTCGAATCCTGGCAGGGTCGGCATTTTGTTGGTTGCCGACGCGTAGCTGGGCAGTGGATTTCGTATGTCGACGCATCGTGGAGTGCTTTGTTACTCCTGTGCATCTCGCAGCTGCATGTCGAGTCAATCGTGGTAAATATCGCAGCCTGCAAGCGTCAGCGTAGCGTCAGTCGAGCAAAGTCGAGACAAGTCAAGCTGAGAGCTGTGGGAGATGATACGCAATTAAGTACAGGCGTGTGAAAGCGACGCAGACAACGCTTTCCAAGTGTCCCACGTCACGTGGCGAAGAGCCAGCGCAACCCCAGCCAGCAGAGTGGCGCAGTGGAAGCGTGCTGGGCCCATAACCCAGAGGTCCGTGGATCGAAACCACGCTCTGCTAAAATTATTTCTTTTGCAGACTGTGTCGAGCTCGATTATTACGCCCACAGCGTCGGCTGGGGTGCCTTGATTCAGCGTTAACAGCAAACCCAGTAATTCTGAAGTGTGAAGAATGCGAGAACCACTTCCTAAGATGTAGCATTTTTTAAGATTTTGCACCAACTACACTCCTTGATCGCAAAGTTAATGCTCTTACGACCCCCATACGCGCAACACTCGAACAGGTTTGTGAGATAAAAATCGCATCTCCCCGGCGGGGAATCGAACCCCGGTCTCCCGCGTGACCGGCGGCGATACTAACCACTATACTACCGAGGATGCGATGTAAACAGGTGCCTGTGTGCGAGAGATATGGTGCAAGTAGCCGCAAACGTCCTACACTAAGTTCGGAGAGTGAAAAAGCAGCAATTAAAAATCGGATGTGCCTCCCCGGCGGGGAATCGAACCCCGGTCTCCCGCGTGACAGGCGGGGATACTAACCACTATACTACCGAGGAAGACGCAGCTAGCGTCTCGAATGCACAATTATGTTACTCAAATAGCTGATACATCTCAAACCTAGCCTCCTGTTGCTGTCAGAGACAGCTGCTAAGAAATAAAAGTATGCCCCAGGTGAGGCTCGAACTCACAACCCCGGCATTGCTCACGGCTACTGCCTTATAAGTACCGTGCGCTAACCAATTGCGCCACTGGGGCTACGACACAGTGTTCTCAGTTAGCGGTATTCACTTTGCTGCAAACCAGTGGTGGCCACAGAAACATACGATCGCCACCTGATGCCATACTGCGACTTTGGCACCTGACTACCAATGCTTCGTGCTATTCTTGTTTCATATGCTACGCTTACATGCACATCAACCGGCTCTGGTCGTCGAGAAAACGCGGGAAAACGCGCGCCTTGCCTTCTGCTACCTGTCGAACAGCGAGAGCAGATGCGTGGCAAGCTCTAAGCTCTGCAGGCGCACTGCGGCCACGCAGCTGGACGAGAGGTACCTTCCTTGGGAGCTTGCTCAGCCATGGAGAACACGTTTCTTCGCCAATTGCACTTGCCTCGTAGAAAGAAATGCTGCCACTGGCCCTGTGGCGCAACGGATAACGCGTCTGACTACGGATCAGAAGATTCCAGGTTCGAATCCTGGCAGGGTCGGCATTTTGTTGGTTGCCGACGCGTAGCTGGGCAGTGGATTTCGTATGTCGACGCATCGTGGAGTGCTTTGTTACTCCTGTGCATCTCGCAGCTGCATGTCGAGTCAATCGTGGTAAATATCGCAGCCTGCAAGCGTCAGCGTAGCGTCAGTCGAGCAAAGTCGAGACAAGTCAAGCTGAGAGCTGTGGGAGATGATACGCAATTAAGTACAGGCGTGTGAAAGCGACGCAGACAACGCTTTCCAAGTGTCCCACGTCACGTGGCGAAGAGCCAGCGCAACCCCAGCCAGCAGAGTGGCGCAGTGGAAGCGTGCTGGGCCCATAACCCAGAGGTCCGTGGATCGAAACCACGCTCTGCTAAAATTATTTCTTTTGCAGACTGTGTCGAGCTCGATTATTACGCCCACAGCGTCGGCTGGGGTGCCTTGATTCAGCGTTAACAGCAAACCCAGTAATTCTGAAGTGTGAAGAATGCGAGAACCACTTCCTAAGATGTAGCATTTTTTAAGATTTTGCACCAACTACACTCCTTGATCGCAAAGTTAATGCTCTTACGACCCCCATACGCGCAACACTCGAACAGGTTTGTGAGATAAAAATCGCATCTCCCCGGCGGGGAATCGAACCCCGGTCTCCCGCGTGACCGGCGGCGATACTAACCACTATACTACCGAGGATGCGATGTAAACAGGTGCCTGTGTGCGAGAGATATGGTGCAAGTAGCCGCAAACGTCCTACACTAAGTTCGGAGAGTGAAAAAGCAGCAATTAAAAATCGGATGTGCCTCCCCGGCGGGGAATCGAACCCCGGTCTCCCGCGTGACAGGCGGGGATACTAACCACTATACTACCGAGGAAGACGCAGCTAGCGTCTCGAATGCACAATTATGTTACTCAAATAGCTGATACATCTCAAACCTAGCCTCCTGTTGCTGTCAGAGACAGCTGCTAAGAAATAAAAGTATGCCCCAGGTGAGGCTCGAACTCACAACCCCGGCATTGCTCACGGCTACTGCCTTATAAGTACCGTGCGCTAACCAATTGCGCCACTGGGGCTACGACACAGTGTTCTCAGTTAGCGGTATTCACTTTGCTGCAAACCAGTGGTGGCCACAGAAACATACGATCGCCACCTGATGCCATACTGCGACTTTGGCACCTGACTACCAATGCTTCGTGCTATTCTTGTTTCATATGCTACGCTTACATGCACATCAACCGGCTCTGGTCGTCGAGAAAACGCGGGAAAACGCGCGCCTTGCCTTCTGCTACCTGTCGAACAGCGAGAGCAGATGCGTGGCAAGCTCTAAGCTCTGCAGGCGCACTGCGGCCACGCAGCTGGACGAGAGGTACCTTCCTTGGGAGCTTGCTCAGCCATGGAGAACACGTTTCTTCGCCAATTGCACTTGCCTCGTAGAAAGAAATGCTGCCACTGGCCCTGTGGCGCAACGGATAACGCGTCTGACTACGGATCAGAAGATTCCAGGTTCGAATCCTGGCAGGGTCGGCATTTTGTTGGTTGCCGACGCGTAGCTGGGCAGTGGATTTCGTATGTCGACGCATCGTGGAGTGCTTTGTTACTCCTGTGCATCTCGCAGCTGCATGTCGAGTCAATCGTGGTAAATATCGCAGCCTGCAAGCGTCAGCGTAGCGTCAGTCGAGCAAAGTCGAGACAAGTCAAGCTGAGAGCTGTGGGAGATGATACGCAATTAAGTACAGGCGTGTGAAAGCGACGCAGACAACGCTTTCCAAGTGTCCCACGTCACGTGGCGAAGAGCCAGCGCAACCCCAGCCAGCAGAGTGGCGCAGTGGAAGCGTGCTGGGCCCATAACCCAGAGGTCCGTGGATCGAAACCACGCTCTGCTAAAATTATTTCTTTTGCAGACTGTGTCGAGCTCGATTATTACGCCCACAGCGTCGGCTGGGGTGCCTTGATTCAGCGTTAACAGCAAACCCAGTAATTCTGAAGTGTGAAGAATGCGAGAACCACTTCCTAAGATGTAGCATTTTTTAAGATTTTGCACCAACTACACTCCTTGATCGCAAAGTTAATGCTCTTACGACCCCCATACGCGCAACACTCGAACAGGTTTGTGAGATAAAAATCGCATCTCCCCGGCGGGGAATCGAACCCCGGTCTCCCGCGTGACCGGCGGCGATACTAACCACTATACTACCGAGGATGCGATGTAAACAGGTGCCTGTGTGCGAGAGATATGGTGCAAGTAGCCGCAAACGTCCTACACTAAGTTCGGAGAGTGAAAAAGCAGCAATTAAAAATCGGATGTGCCTCCCCGGCGGGGAATCGAACCCCGGTCTCCCGCGTGACCGGCGGGGATACTAACCACTACACTACCGAGGAAGACGCAGCTAGCGTCTCGAATGCACAATTATGTTACTCAAATAGCTGCTACATCTCAAACCTAGCCTCCTGTTGCTGTCAGAGACAGCTGCTAAGAAATAAAAGTATGCCCCAGGTGAGGCTCGAACTCACAACCCCGGCATTGCTCACGGCTACTGCCTTATAAGTACCGTGCGCTAACCAATTGCGCCACTGGGGCTACGACACGGTGTTCTCAGTTAGCGGTATTCACTTTGCTGCAAACCAGTGGTGGCCACAGAAACATACGATCGCCACCTGATGCCATACTGCGACTTTGGCACCTGACTACCAATGCTTCGTGCTATTCTTGTTTCATATGCTACGCTTACATGCACATCAACCGGCTCTGGTCGTCGAGAAAACGCGGGAAAACGCGCGCCTTGCCTTCTGCTACCTGTCGAACAGCGAGAGCAGATGCGTGGCAAGCTCTAAGCTCTGCAGGCGCACTGCGGCCACGCAGCTGGACGAGAGGTACCTTCCTTGGGAGCTTGCTCAGCCATGGAGAACACGTTTCTTCGCCAATTGCACTTGCCTCGTAGAAAGAAATGCTGCCACTGGCCCTGTGGCGCAACGGATAACGCGTCTGACTACGGATCAGAAGATTCCAGGTTCGAATCCTGGCAGGGTCGGCATTTTGTTGGTTGCCGACGCGTAGCTGGGCAGTGGATTTCGTATGTCGACGCATCGTGGAGTGCTTTGTTACTCCTGTGCATCTCGCAGCTGCATGTCGAGTCAATCGTGGTAAATATCGCAGCCTGCAAGCGTCAGCGTAGCGTCAGTCGAGCAAAGTCGAGACAAGTCAAGCTGAGAGCTGTGGGAGATGATACGCAATTAAGTACAGGCGTGTGAAAGCGACGCAGACAACGCTTTCCAAGTGTCCCACGTCACGTGGCGAAGAGCCAGCGCAACCCCAGCCAGCAGAGTGGCGCAGTGGAAGCGTGCTGGGCCCATAACCCAGAGGTCCGTGGATCGAAACCACGCTCTGCTAAAATTATTTCTTTTGCAGACTGTGTCGAGCTCGATTATTACGCCCACAGCGTCGGCTGGGGTGCCTTGATTCAGCGTTAACAGCAAACCCAGTAATTCTGAAGTGTGAAGAATGCGAGAACCACTTCCTAAGATGTAGCATTTTTTAAGATTTTGCACCAACTACACTCCTTGATCGCAAAGTTAATGCTCTTACGACCCCCATACGCGCAACACTCGAACAGGTTTGTGAGATAAAAATCGCATCTCCCCGGCGGGGAATCGAACCCCGCTCTCCCGCGTGACCGGCGGCGATACTAACCACTATACTACCGAGGATGCGATGTAAACAGGTGCCTGTGTGCGAGAGATATGGTGCAAGTAGCCGCAAACGTCCTACACTAAGTTCGGAGAGTGAAAAAGCAGCAATTAAAAATCGGATGTGCCTCCCCGGCGGGGAATCGAACCCCGGTCTCCCGCGTGACAGGCGGGGATACTAACCACTATACTACCGAGGAAGACGCAGCTAGCGTCTCGAATGCACAATTATGTTACTCAAATAGCTGATACATCTCAAACCTAGCCTCCTGTTGCTGTCAGAGATAGCTGCTAAGAAATAAAAGTATGCCCCAGGTGAGGCTCGAACTCACAACCCCGGCATTGCTCACGGCTACTGCCTTATAAGTACCGTGCGCTAACCAATTGCGCCACTGGGGCTACGACACAGTGTTCTCAGTTAGCGGTATTCACTTTGCTGCAAACCAGTGGTGGCCACAGAAACATACGATCGCCACCTGATGCCATACTGCGACTTTGGCACCTGACTACCAATGCTTCGTGCTATTCTTGTTTCATATGCTACGCTTACATGCACATCAACCGGCTCTGGTCGTCGAGAAAACGCGGGAAAACGCGCGCCTTGCCTTCTGCTACCTGTCGAACAGCGAGAGCAGATGCGTGGCAAGCTCTAAGCTCTGCAGGCGCACTGCGGCCACGCAGCTGGACGAGAGGTACCTTCCTTGGGAGCTTGCTCAGCCATGGAGAACACGTTTCTTCGCCAATTGCACTTGCCTCGTAGAAAGAAATGCTGCCACTGGCCCTGTGGCGCAACGGATAACGCGTCTGACTACGGATCAGAAGATTCCAGGTTCGAATCCTGGCAGGGTCGGCATTTTGTTGGTTGCCGACGCGTAGCTGGGCAGTGGATTTCGTATGTCGACGCATCGTGGAGTGCTTTGTTACTCCTGTGCATCTCGCAGCTGCATGTCGAGTCAATCGTGGTAAATATCGCAGCCTGCAAGCGTCAGCGTAGCGTCAGTCGAGCAAAGTCGAGACAAGTCAAGCTGAGAGCTGTGGGAGATGATACGCAATTAAGTACAGGCGTGTGAAAGCGACGCAGACAACGCTTTCCAAGTGTCCCACGTCACGTGGCGAAGAGCCAGCGCAACCCCAGCCAGCAGAGTGGCGCAGTGGAAGCGTGCTGGGCCCATAACCCAGAGGTCCGTGGATCGAAACCACGCTCTGCTAAAATTATTTCTTTTGCAGACTGTGTCGAGCTCGATTATTACGCCCACAGCGTCGGCTGGGGTGCCTTGATTCAGCGTTAACAGCAAACCCAGTAATTCTGAAGTGTGAAGAATGCGAGAACCACTTCCTAAGATGTAGCATTTTTTAAGATTTTGCACCAACTACACTCCTTGATCGCAAAGTTAATGCTCTTACGACCCCCATACGCGCAACACTCGAACAGGTTTGTGAGATAAAAATCGCATCTCCCCGGCGGGGAATCGAACCCCGGTCTCCCGCGTGACCGGCGGCGATACTAACCACTATACTACCGATGATGCGATGTAAACAGGTGCCTGTGTGCGAGAGATATGGTGCAAGTAGCCGCAAACGTCCTACACTAAGTTCGGAGAGTGAAAAAGCAGCAATTAAAAATCGGATGTGCCTCCCCGGCGGGGAATCGAACCCCGGTCTCCCGCGTGACAGGCGGGGATACTAACCACTATACTACCGAGGAAGACGCAGCTAGCGTCTCGAATGCACAATTATGTTACTCAAATAGCTGATACATCTCAAACCTAGCCTCCTGTTGCTGTCAGAGACAGCTGCTAAGAAATAAAAGTATGCCCCAGGTGATGCTCGAACTCACAACCCCGGCATTGCTCACGGCTACTGCCTTATAAGTACCGTGCGCTAACCAATTGCGCCACTGGGGCTACGACACAGTGTTCTCAGTTAGCGGTATTCACTTTGCTGCAAACCAGTGGTGGCCACAGAAACATACGATCGCCACCTGATGCCATACTGCGACTTTGGCACCTGACTACCAATGCTTCGTGCTATTCTTGTTTCATATGCTACGCTTACATGCACATCAACCGGCTCTGGTCGTCGAGAAAACGCGGGAAAACGCGCGCCTTGCCTTCTGCTACCTGTCGAACAGCGAGAGCAGATGCGTGGCAAGCTCTAAGCTCTGCAGGCGCACTGCGGCCACGCAGCTGGACGAGAGGTACCTTCCTTGGGAGCTTGCTCAGCCATGGAGAACACGTTTCTTCGCCAATTGCACTTGCCTCGTAGAAAGAAATGCTGCCACTGGCCCTGTGGCGCAACGGATAACGCGTCTGACTACGGATCAGAAGATTCCAGGTTCGAATCCTGGCAGGGTCGGCATTTTGTTGGTTGCCGACGCGTAGCTGGGCAGTGGATTTCGTATGTCGACGCATCGTGGAGTGCTTTGTTACTCCTGTGCATCTCGCAGCTGCATGTCGAGTCAATCGTGGTAAATATCGCAGCCTGCAAGCGTCAGCGTAGCGTCAGTCGAGCAAAGTCGAGACAAGTCAAGCTGAGAGCTGTGGGAGATGATACGCAATTAAGTACAGGCGTGTGAAAGCGACGCAGACAACGCTTTCCAAGTGTCCCACGTCACGTGGCGAAGAGCCAGCGCAACCCCAGCCAGCAGAGTGGCGCAGTGGAAGCGTGCTGGGCCCATAACCCAGAGGTCCGTGGATCGAAACCACGCTCTGCTAAAATTATTTCTTTTGCAGACTGTGTCGAGCTCGATTATTACGCCCACAGCGTCGGCTGGGGTGCCTTGATTCAGCGTTAACAGCAAACCCAGTAATTCTGAAGTGTGAAGAATGCGAGAACCACTTCCTAAGATGTAGCATTTTTTAAGATTTTGCACCAACTACACTCCTTGATCGCAAAGTTAATGCTCTTACGACCCCCATACGCGCAACACTCGAACAGGTTTGTGAGATAAAAATCGCATCTCCCCGGCGGGGAATCGAACCCCGCTCTCCCGCGTGACCGGCGGCGATACTAACCACTATACTACCGAGGATGCGATGTAAACAGGTGCCTGTGTGCGAGAGATATGGTGCAAGTAGCCGCAAACGTCCTACACTAAGTTCGGAGAGTGAAAAAGCAGCAATTAAAAATCGGATGTGCCTCCCCGGCGGGGAATCGAACCCCGGTCTCCCGCGTGACAGGCGGGGATACTAACCACTATACTACCGAGGAAGACGCAGCTAGCGTCTCGAATGCACAATTATGTTACTCAAATAGCTGATACATCTCAAACCTAGCCTCCTGTTGCTGTCAGAGACAGCTGCTAAGAAATAAAAGTATGCCCCAGGTGAGGCTCGAACTCACAACCCCGGCATTGCTCACGGCTACTGCCTTATAAGTACCGTGCGCTAACCAATTGCGCCACTGGGGCTACGACACAGTGTTCTCAGTTAGCGGTATTCACTTTGCTGCAAACCAGTGGTGGCCACAGAAACATACGATCGCCACCTGATGCCATACTGCGACTTTGGCACCTGACTACCAATGCTTCGTGCTATTCTTGTTTCATATGCTACGCTTACATGCACATCAACCGGCTCTGGTCGTCGAGAAAACGCGGGAAAACGCGCGCCTTGCCTTCTGCTACCTGTCGAACAGCGAGAGCAGATGCGTGGCAAGCTCTAAGCTCTGCAGGCGCACTGCGGCCACGCAGCTGGACGAGAGGTACCTTCCTTGGGAGCTTGCTCAGCCATGGAGAACACGTTTCTTCGCCAATTGCACTTGCCTCGTAGAAAGAAATGCTGCCACTGGCCCTGTGGCGCAACGGATAACGCGTCTGACTACGGATCAGAAGATTCCAGGTTCGAATCCTGGCAGGGTCGGCATTTTGTTGGTTGCCGACGCGTAGCTGGGCAGTGGATTTCGTATGTCGACGCATCGTGGAGTGCTTTGTTACTCCTGTGCATCTCGCAGCTGCATGTCGAGTCAATCGTGGTAAATATCGCAGCCTGCAAGCGTCAGCGTAGCGTCAGTCGAGCAAAGTCGAGACAAGTCAAGCTGAGAGCTGTGGGAGATGATACGCAATTAAGTACAGGCGTGTGAAAGCGACGCAGACAACGCTTTCCAAGTGTCCCACGTCACGTGGCGAAGAGCCAGCGCAACCCCAGCCAGCAGAGTGGCGCAGTGGAAGCGTGCTGGGCCCATAACCCAGAGGTCCGTGGATCGAAACCACGCTCTGCTAAAATTATTTCTTTTGCAGACTGTGTCGAGCTCGATTATTACGCCCACAGCGTCGGCTGGGGTGCCTTGATTCAGCGTTAACAGCAAACCCAGTAATTCTGAAGTGTGAAGAATGCGAGAACCACTTCCTAAGATGTAGCATTTTTTAAGATTTTGCACCAACTACACTCCTTGATCGCAAAGTTAATGCTCTTACGACCCCCATACGCGCAACACTCGAACAGGTTTGTGAGATAAAAATCGCATCTCCCCGGCGGGGAATCGAACCCCGGTCTCCCGCGTGACCGGTGGCGATACTAACCACTATACTACCGAGGATGCGATGTAAACAGGTGCCTGTGTGCGAGAGATATGGTGCAAGTAGCCGCAAACGTCCTACACTAAGTTCGGAGAGTGAAAAAGCAGCAATTAAAAATCGGATGTGCCTCCCCGGCGGGGAATCGAACCCCGGTCTCCCGCGTGACAGGCGGGGATACTAACCACTATACTACCGAGGAAGACGCAGCTAGCGTCTCGAATGCACAATTATGTTACTCAAATAGCTGATACATCTCAAACCTAGCCTCCTGTTGCTGTCAGAGACAGCTGCTAAGAAATAAAAGTATGCCCCAGGTGAGGCTCGAACTCACAACCCCGGCATTGCTCACGTCTACTGCCTTATAAGTACCGTGCGCTAACCAATTGCGCCACTGGGGCTACGACACAGTGTTCTCAGTTAGCGGTATTCACTTTGCTGCAAACCAGTGGTGGCCACAGAAACATACGATCGCCACCTGATGCCATACTGCGACTTTGGCACCTGACTACCAATGCTTCGTGCTATTCTTGTTTCATATGCTACGCTTACATGCACATCAACCGGCTCTGGTCGTCGAGAAAACGCGGGAAAACGCGCGCCTTGCCTTCTGCTACCTGTCGAACAGCGAGAGCAGATGCGTGGCAAGCTCTAAGCTCTGCAGGCGCACTGCGGCCACGCAGCTGGACGAGAGGTACCTTCCTTGGGAGCTTGCTCAGCCATGGAGAACACGTTTCTTCGCCAATTGCACTTGCCTCGTAGAAAGAAATGCTGCCACTGGCCCTGTGGCGCAACGGATAACGCGTCTGACTACGGATCAGAAGATTCCAGGTTCGAATCCTGGCAGGGTCGGCATTTTGTTGGTTGCCGACGCGTAGCTGGGCAGTGGATTTCGTATGTCGACGCATCGTGGAGTGCTTTGTTACTCCTGTGCATCTCGCAGCTGCATGTCGAGTCAATCGTGGTAAATATCGCAGCCTGCAAGCGTCAGCGTAGCGTCAGTCGAGCAAAGTCGAGACAAGTCAAGCTGAGAGCTGTGGGAGATGATACGCAATTAAGTACAGGCGTGTGAAAGCGACGCAGACAACGCTTTCCAAGTGTCCCACGTCACGTGGCGAAGAGCCAGCGCAACCCCAGCCAGCAGAGTGGCGCAGTGGAAGCGTGCTGGGCCCATAACCCAGAGGTCCGTGGATCGAAACCACGCTCTGCTAAAATTATTTCTTTTGCAGACTGTGTCGAGCTCGATTATTACGCCCACAGCGTCGGCTGGGGTGCCTTGATTCAGCGTTAACAGCAAACCCAGTAATTCTGAAGTGTGAAGAATGCGAGAACCACTTCCTAAGATGTAGCATTTTTTAAGATTTTGCACCAACTACACTCCTTGATCGCAAAGTTAATGCTCTTACGACCCCCATACGCGCAACACTCGAACAGGTTTGTGAGATAAAAATCGCATCTCCCCGGCGGGGAATCGAACCCCGGTCTCCCGCGTGACCGGCGGCGATACTAACCACTATACTACCGAGGATGCGATGTAAACAGGTGCCTGTGTGCGAGAGATATGGTGCAAGTAGCCGCAAACGTCCTACACTAAGTTCGGAGAGTGAAAAAGCAGCAATTAAAAATCGGATGTGCCTCCCCGGCGGGGAATCGAACCCCGGTCTCCCGCGTGACAGGCGGGGATACTAACCACTACACTACCGAGGAAGACGCAGCTAGCGTCTCGAATGCACAATTATGTTACTCAAATAGCTGATACATCTCAAACCTAGCCTCCTGTTGCTGTCAGAGACAGCTGCTAAGAAATAAAAGTATGCCCCAGGTGAGGCTCGAACTCACAACCCCGGCATTGCTCACGGCTACTGCCTTATAAGTACCGTGCGCTAACCAATTGCGCCACTGGGGCTACGACACAGTGTTCTCAGTTAGCGGTATTCACTTTGCTGCAAACCAGTGGTGGCCACAGAAACATACGATCGCCACCTGATGCCATACTGCGACTTTGGCACCTGACTACCAATGCTTCGTGCTATTCTTGTTTCATATGCTACGCTTACATGCACATCAACCGGCTCTGGTCGTCGAGAAAACGCGGGAAAACGCGCGCCTTGCCTTCTGCTACCTGTCGAACAGCGAGAGCAGATGCGTGGCAAGCTCTAAGCTCTGCAGGCGCACTGCGGCCACGCAGCTGGACGAGAGGTACCTTCCTTGGGAGCTTGCTCAGCCATGGAGAACACGTTTCTTCGCCAATTGCACTTGCCTCGTAGAAAGAAATGCTGCCACTGGCCCTGTGGCGCAACGGATAACGCGTCTGACTACGGATCAGAAGATTCCAGGTTCGAATCCTGGCAGGGTCGGCATTTTGTTGGTTGCCGACGCGTAGCTGGGCAGTGGATTTCGTATGTCGACGCATCGTGGAGTGCTTTGTTACTCCTGTGCATCTCGCAGCTGCATGTCGAGTCAATCGTGGTAAATATCGCAGCCTGCAAGCGTCAGCGTAGCGTCAGTCGAGCAAAGTCGAGACAAGTCAAGCTGAGAGCTGTGGGAGATGATACGCAATTAAGTACAGGCGTGTGAAAGCGACGCAGACAACGCTTTCCAAGTGTCCCACGTCACGTGGCGAAGAGCCAGCGCAACCCCAGCCAGCAGAGTGGCGCAGTGGAAGCGTGCTGGGCCCATAACCCAGAGGTCCGTGGATCGAAACCACGCTCTGCTAAAATTATTTCTTTTGCAGACTGTGTCGAGCTCGATTATTACGCCCACAGCGTCGGCTGGGGTGCCTTGATTCAGCGTTAACAGCAAACCCAGTAATTCTGAAGTGTGAAGAATGCGAGAACCACTTCCTAAGATGTAGCATTTTTTAAGATTTTGCACCAACTACACTCCTTGATCGCAAAGTTAATGCTCTTACGACCCACATACGCGCAACACTCGAACAGGTTTGTGAGATAAAAATCGCATCTCCCCGGCGGGGAATCGAACCCCGGTCTCCCGCGTGACCGGCGGCGATACTAACCACTATACTACCGAGGATGCGATGTAAACAGGTGCCTGTGTGCGAGAGATATGGTGCAAGTAGCCGCAAACGTCCTACACTAAGTTCGGAGAGTGAAAAAGCAGCAATTAAAAATCGGATGTGCCTCCCCGGCGGGGAATCGAACCCCGGTCTCCCGCGTGACAGGCGGGGATACTAACCACTATACTACCGAGGAAGACGCAGCTAGCGTCTCGAATGCACAATTATGTTACTCAAATAGCTGATACATCTCAAACCTAGCCTCCTGTTGCTGTCAGAGACAGCTGCTAAGAAATAAAAGTATGCCCCAGGTGAGGCTCGAACTCACAACCCCGGCATTGCTCACGTCTACTGCCTTATAAGTACCGTGCGCTAACCAATTGCGCCACTGGGGCTACGACACAGTGTTCTCAGTTAGCGGTATTCACTTTGCTGCAAACCAGTGGTGGCCACAGAAACATACGATCGCCACCTGATGCCATACTGCGACTTTGGCACCTGACTACCAATGCTTCGTGCTATTCTTGTTTCATATGCTACGCTTACATGCACATCAACCGGCTCTGGTCGTCGAGAAAACGCGGGAAAACGCGCGCCTTGCCTTCTGCTACCTGTCGAACAGCGAGAGCAGATGCGTGGCAAGCTCTAAGCTCTGCAGGCGCACTGCGGCCACGCAGCTGGACGAGAGGTACCTTCCTTGGGAGCTTGCTCAGCCATGGAGAACACGTTTCTTCGCCAATTGCACTTGCCTCGTAGAAAGAAATGCTGCCACTGGCCCTGTGGCGCAACGGATAACGCGTCTGACTACGGATCAGAAGATTCCAGGTTCGAATCCTGGCAGGGTCGGCATTTTGTTGGTTGCCGACGCGTAGCTGGGCAGTGGATTTCGTATGTCGACGCATCGTGGAGTGCTTTGTTACTCCTGTGCATCTCGCAGCTGCATGTCGAGTCAATCGTGGTAAATATCGCAGCCTGCAAGCGTCAGCGTAGCGTCAGTCGAGCAAAGTCGAGACAAGTCAAGCTGAGAGCTGTGGGAGATGATACGCAATTAAGTACAGGCGTGTGAAAGCGACGCAGACAACGCTTTCCAAGTGTCCCACGTCACGTGGCGAAGAGCCAGCGCAACCCCAGCCAGCAGAGTGGCGCAGTGGAAGCGTGCTGGGCCCATAACCCAGAGGTCCGTGGATCGAAACCACGCTCTGCTAAAATTATTTCTTTTGCAGACTGTGTCGAGCTCGATTATTACGCCCACAGCGTCGGCTGGGGTGCCTTGATTCAGCGTTAACAGCAAACCCAGTAATTCTGAAGTGTGAAGAATGCGAGAACCACTTCCTAAGATGTAGCATTTTTTAAGATTTTGCACCAACTACACTCCTTGATCGCAAAGTTAATGCTCTTACGACCCACATACGCGCAACACTCGAACAGGTTTGTGAGATAAAAATCGCATCTCCCCGGCGGGGAATCGAACCCCGGTCTCCCGCGTGACCGGCGGCGATACTAACCACTATACTACCGAGGATGCGATGTAAACAGGTGCCTGTGTGCGAGAGATATGGTGCAAGTAGCCGCAAACGTCCTACACTAAGTTCGGAGAGTGAAAAAGCAGCAATTAAAAATCGGATGTGCCTCCCCGGCGGGGAATCGAACCCCGGTCTCCCGCGTGACAGGCGGGGATACTAACCACTATACTACCGAGGAAGACGCAGCTAGCGTCTCGAATGCACAATTATGTTACTCAAATAGCTGATACATCTCAAACCTAGCCTCCTGTTGCTGTCAGAGACAGCTGCTAAGAAATAAAAGTATGCCCCAGGTGAGGCTCGAACTCACAACCCCGGCATTGCTCACGTCTACTGCCTTATAAGTACCGTGCGCTAACCAATTGCGCCACTGGGGCTACGACACAGTGTTCTCAGTTAGCGGTATTCACTTTGCTGCAAACCAGTGGTGGCCACAGAAACATACGATCGCCACCTGATGCCATACTGCGACTTTGGCACCTGACTACCAATGCTTCGTGCTATTCTTGTTTCATATGCTACGCTTACATGCACATCAACCGGCTCTGGTCGTCGAGAAAACGCGGGAAAACGCGCGCCTTGCCTTCTGCTACCTGTCGAACAGCGAGAGCAGATGCGTGGCAAGCTCTAAGCTCTGCAGGCGCACTGCGGCCACGCAGCTGGACGAGAGGTACCTTCCTTGGGAGCTTGCTCAGCCATGGAGAACACGTTTCTTCGCCAATTGCACTTGCCTCGTAGAAAGAAATGCTGCCACTGGCCCTGTGGCGCAACGGATAACGCGTCTGACTACGGATCAGAAGATTCCAGGTTCGAATCCTGGCAGGGTCGGCATTTTGTTGGTTGCCGACGCGTAGCTGGGCAGTGGATTTCGTATGTCGACGCATCGTGGAGTGCTTTGTTACTCCTGTGCATCTCGCAGCTGCATGTCGAGTCAATCGTGGTAAATATCGCAGCCTGCAAGCGTCAGCGTAGCGTCAGTCGAGCAAAGTCGAGACAAGTCAAGCTGAGAGCTGTGGGAGATGATACGCAATTAAGTACAGGCGTGTGAAAGCGACGCAGACAACGCTTTCCAAGTGTCCCACGTCACGTGGCGAAGAGCCAGCGCAACCCCAGCCAGCAGAGTGGCGCAGTGGAAGCGTGCTGGGCCCATAACCCAGAGGTCCGTGGATCGAAACCACGCTCTGCTAAAATTATTTCTTTTGCAGACTGTGTCGAGCTCGATTATTACGCCCACAGCGTCGGCTGGGGTGCCTTGATTCAGCGTTAACAGCAAACCCAGTAATTCTGAAGTGTGAAGAATGCGAGAACCACTTCCTAAGATGTAGCATTTTTTAAGATTTTGCACCAACTACACTCCTTGATCGCAAAGTTAATGCTCTTACGACCCCCATACGCGCAACACTCGAACAGGTTTGTGAGATAAAAATCGCATCTCCCCGGCGGGGAATCGAACCCCGGTCTCCCGCGTGACCGGCGGCGATACTAACCACTATACTACCGAGGATGCGATGTAAACAGGTGCCTGTGTGCGAGAGATATGGTGCAAGTAGCCGCAAACGTCCTACACTAAGTTCGGAGAGTGAAAAAGCAGCAATTAAAAATCGGATGTGCCTCCCCGGCGGGGAATCGAACCCCGGTCTCCCGCGTGACAGGCGGGGATACTAACCACTATACTACCGAGGAAGACGCAGCTAGCGTCTCGAATGCACAATTATGTTACTCAAATAGCTGATACATCTCAAACCTAGCCTCCTGTTGCTGTCAGAGACAGCTGCTAAGAAATAAAAGTATGCCCCAGGTGAGGCTCGAACTCACAACCCCGGCATTGCTCACGGCTACTGCCTTATAAGTACCGTGCGCTAACCAATTGCGCCACTGGGGCTACGACACAGTGTTCTCAGTTAGCGGTATTCACTTTGCTGCAAACCAGTGGTGGCCACAGAAACATACGATCGCCACCTGATGCCATACTGCGACTTTGGCACCTGACTACCAATGCTTCGTGCTATTCTTGTTTCATATGCTACGCTTACATGCACATCAACCGGCTCTGGTCGTCGAGAAAACGCGGGAAAACGCGCGCCTTGCCTTCTGCTACCTGTCGAACAGCGAGAGCAGATGCGTGGCAAGCTCTAAGCTCTGCAGGCGCACTGCGGCCACGCAGCTGGACGAGAGGTACCTTCCTTGGGAGCTTGCTCAGCCATGGAGAACACGTTTCTTCGCCAATTGCACTTGCCTCGTAGAAAGAAATGCTGCCACTGGCCCTGTGGCGCAACGGATAACGCGTCTGACTACGGATCAGAAGATTCCAGGTTCGAATCCTGGCAGGGTCGGCATTTTGTTGGTTGCCGACGCGTAGCTGGGCAGTGGATTTCGTATGTCGACGCATCGTGGAGTGCTTTGTTACTCCTGTGCATCTCGCAGCTGCATGTCGAGTCAATCGTGGTAAATATCGCAGCCTGCAAGCGTCAGCGTAGCGTCAGTCGAGCAAAGTCGAGACAAGTCAAGCTGAGAGCTGTGGGAGATGATACGCAATTAAGTACAGGCGTGTGAAAGCGACGCAGACAACGCTTTCCAAGTGTCCCACGTCACGTGGCGAAGAGCCAGCGCAACCCCAGCCAGCAGAGTGGCGCAGTGGAAGCGTGCTGGGCCCATAACCCAGAGGTCCGTGGATCGAAACCACGCTCTGCTAAAATTATTTCTTTTGCAGACTGTGTCGAGCTCGATTATTACGCCCACAGCGTCGGCTGGGGTGCCTTGATTCAGCGTTAACAGCAAACCCAGTAATTCTGAAGTGTGAAGAATGCGAGAACCACTTCCTAAGATGTAGCATTTTTTAAGATTTTGCACCAACTACACTCCTTGATCGCAAAGTTAATGCTCTTACGACCCCCATACGCGCAACACTCGAACAGGTTTGTGAGATAAAAATCGCATCTCCCCGGCGGGGAATCGAACCCCGGTCTCCCGCGTGACCGGCGGCGATACTAACCACTATACTACCGAGGATGCGATGTAAACAGGTGCCTGTGTGCGAGAGATATGGTGCAAGTAGCCGCAAACGTCCTACACTAAGTTCGGAGAGTGAAAAAGCAGCAATTAAAAATCGGATGTGCCTCCCCGGCGGGGAATCGAACCCCGGTCTCCCGCGTGACAGGCGGGGATACTAACCACTATACTACCGAGGAAGACGCAGCTAGCGTCTCGAATGCACAATTATGTTACTCAAATAGCTGATACATCTCAAACCTAGCCTCCTGTTGCTGTCAGAGACAGCTGCTAAGAAATAAAAGTATGCCCCAGGTGAGGCTCGAACTCACAACCCCGGCATTGCTCACGGCTACTGCCTTATAAGTACCGTGCGCTAACCAATTGCGCCACTGGGGCTACGACACAGTGTTCTCAGTTAGCGGTATTCACTTTGCTGCAAACCAGTGGTGGCCACAGAAACATACGATCGCCACCTGATGCCATACTGCGACTTTGGCACCTGACTACCAATGCTTCGTGCTATTCTTGTTTCATATGCTACGCTTACATGCACATCAACCGGCTCTGGTCGTCGAGAAAACGCGGGAAAACGCGCGCCTTGCCTTCTGCTACCTGTCGAACAGCGAGAGCAGATGCGTGGCAAGCTCTAAGCTCTGCAGGCGCACTGCGGCCACGCAGCTGGACGAGAGGTACCTTCCTTGGGAGCTTGCTCAGCCATGGAGAACACGTTTCTTCGCCAATTGCACTTGCCTCGTAGAAAGAAATGCTGCCACTGGCCCTGTGGCGCAACGGATAACGCGTCTGACTACGGATCAGAAGATTCCAGGTTCGAATCCTGGCAGGGTCGGCATTTTGTTGGTTGCCGACGCGTAGCTGGGCAGTGGATTTCGTATGTCGACGCATCGTGGAGTGCTTTGTTACTCCTGTGCATCTCGCAGCTGCATGTCGAGTCAATCGTGGTAAATATCGCAGCCTGCAAGCGTCAGCGTAGCGTCAGTCGAGCAAAGTCGAGACAAGTCAAGCTGAGAGCTGTGGGAGATGATACGCAATTAAGTACAGGCGTGTGAAAGCGACGCAGACAACGCTTTCCAAGTGTCCCACGTCACGTGGCGAAGAGCCAGCGCAACCCCAGCCAGCAGAGTGGCGCAGTGGAAGCGTGCTGGGCCCATAACCCAGAGGTCCGTGGATCGAAACCACGCTCTGCTAAAATTATTTCTTTTGCAGACTGTGTCGAGCTCGATTATTACGCCCACAGCGTCGGCTGGGGTGCCTTGATTCAGCGTTAACAGCAAACCCAGTAATTCTGAAGTGTGAAGAATGCGAGAACCACTTCCTAAGATGTAGCATTTTTTAAGATTTTGCACCAACTACACTCCTTGATCGCAAAGTTAATGCTCTTACGACCCCCATACGCGCAACACTCGAACAGGTTTGTGAGATAAAAATCGCATCTCCCCGGCGGGGAATCGAACCCCGGTCTCCCGCGTGACCGGCGGCGATACTAACCACTATACTACCGAGGATGCGATGTAAACAGGTGCCTGTGTGCGAGAGATATGGTGCAAGTAGCCGCAAACGTCCTACACTAAGTTCGGAGAGTGAAAAAGCAGCAATTAAAAATCGGATGTGCCTCCCCGGCGGGGAATCGAACCCCGGTCTCCCGCGTGACAGGCGGGGATACTAACCACTATACTACCGAGGAAGACGCAGCTAGCGTCTCGAATGCACAATTATGTTACTCAAATAGCTGATACATCTCAAACCTAGCCTCCTGTTGCTGTCAGAGACAGCTGCTAAGAAATAAAAGTATGCCCCAGGTGAGGCTCGAACTCACAACCCCGGCATTGCTCACGGCTACTGCCTTATAAGTACCGTGCGCTAACCAATTGCGCCACTGGGGCTACGACACAGTGTTCTCAGTTAGCGGTATTCACTTTGCTGCAAACCAGTGGTGGCCACAGAAACATACGATCGCCACCTGATGCCATACTGCGACTTTGGCACCTGACTACCAATGCTTCGTGCTATTCTTGTTTCATATGCTACGCTTACATGCACATCAACCGGCTCTGGTCGTCGAGAAAACGCGGGAAAACGCGCGCCTTGCCTTCTGCTACCTGTCGAACAGCGAGAGCAGATGCGTGGCAAGCTCTAAGCTCTGCAGGCGCACTGCGGCCACGCAGCTGGACGAGAGGTACCTTCCTTGGGAGCTTGCTCAGCCATGGAGAACACGTTTCTTCGCCAATTGCACTTGCCTCGTAGAAAGAAATGCTGCCACTGGCCCTGTGGCGCAACGGATAACGCGTCTGACTACGGATCAGAAGATTCCAGGTTCGAATCCTGGCAGGGTCGGCATTTTGTTGGTTGCCGACGCGTAGCTGGGCAGTGGATTTCGTATGTCGACGCATCGTGGAGTGCTTTGTTACTCCTGTGCATCTCGCAGCTGCATGTCGAGTCAATCGTGGTAAATATCGCAGCCTGCAAGCGTCAGCGTAGCGTCAGTCGAGCAAAGTCGAGACAAGTCAAGCTGAGAGCTGTGGGAGATGATACGCAATTAAGTACAGGCGTGTGAAAGCGACGCAGACAACGCTTTCCAAGTGTCCCACGTCACGTGGCGAAGAGCCAGCGCAACCCCAGCCAGCAGAGTGGCGCAGTGGAAGCGTGCTGGGCCCATAACCCAGAGGTCCGTGGATCGAAACCACGCTCTGCTAAAATTATTTCTTTTGCAGACTGTGTCGAGCTCGATTATTACGCCCACAGCGTCGGCTGGGGTGCCTTGATTCAGCGTTAACAGCAAACCCAGTAATTCTGAAGTGTGAAGAATGCGAGAACCACTTCCTAAGATGTAGCATTTTTTAAGATTTTGCACCAACTACACTCCTTGATCGCAAAGTTAATGCTCTTACGACCCCCATACGCGCAACACTCGAACAGGTTTGTGAGATAAAAATCGCATCTCCCCGGCGGGGAATCGAACCCCGGTCTCCCGCGTGACCGGCGGCGATACTAACCACTATACTACCGAGGATGCGATGTAAACAGGTGCCTGTGTGCGAGAGATATGGTGCAAGTAGCCGCAAACGTCCTACACTAAGTTCGGAGAGTGAAAAAGCAGCAATTAAAAATCGGATGTGCCTCCCCGGCGGGGAATCGAACCCCGGTCTCCCGCGTGACAGGCGGGGATACTAACCACTATACTACCGAGGAAGACGCAGCTAGCGTCTCGAATGCACAATTATGTTACTCAAATAGCTGATACATCTCAAACCTAGCCTCCTGTTGCTGTCAGAGACAGCTGCTAAGAAATAAAAGTATGCCCCAGGTGAGGCTCGAACTCACAACCCCGGCATTGCTCACGGCTACTGCCTTATAAGTACCGTGCGCTAACCAATTGCGCCACTGGGGCTACGACACAGTGTTCTCAGTTAGCGGTATTCACTTTGCTGCAAACCAGTGGTGGCCACAGAAACATACGATCGCCACCTGATGCCATACTGCGACTTTGGCACCTGACTACCAATGCTTCGTGCTATTCTTGTTTCATATGCTACGCTTACATGCACATCAACCGGCTCTGGTCGTCGAGAAAACGCGGGGAAAACGCGCGCCTTGCCTTCTGCTACCTGTCGAACAGCGAGAGCAGATGCGTGGCAAGCTCTAAGCTCTGCAGGCGCACTGCGGCCACGCAGCTGGACGAGAGGTACCTTCCTTGGGAGCTTGCTCAGCCATGGAGAACACGTTTCTTCGCCAATTGCACTTGCCTCGTAGAAAGAAATGCTGCCACTGGCCCTGTGGCGCAACGGATAACGCGTCTGACTACGGATCAGAAGATTCCAGGTTCGAATCCTGGCAGGGTCGGCATTTTGTTGGTTGCCGACGCGTAGCTGGGCAGTGGATTTCGTATGTCGACGCATCGTGGAGTGCTTTGTTACTCCTGTGCATCTCGCAGCTGCATGTCGAGTCAATCGTGGTAAATATCGCAGCCTGCAAGCGTCAGCGTAGCGTCAGTCGAGCAAAGTCGAGACAAGTCAAGCTGAGAGCTGTGGGAGATGATACGCAATTAAGTACAGGCGTGTGAAAGCGACGCAGACAACGCTTTCCAAGTGTCCCACGTCACGTGGCGAAGAGCCAGCGCAACCCCAGCCAGCAGAGTGGCGCAGTGGAAGCGTGCTGGGCCCATAACCCAGAGGTCCGTGGATCGAAACCACGCTCTGCTAAAATTATTTCTTTTGCAGACTGTGTCGAGCTCGATTATTACGCCCACAGCGTCGGCTGGGGTGCCTTGATTCAGCGTTAACAGCAAACCCAGTAATTCTGAAGTGTGAAGAATGCGAGAACCACTTCCTAAGATGTAGCATTTTTTAAGATTTTGCACCAACTACACTCCTTGATCGCAAAGTTAATGCTCTTACGACCCCCATACGCGCAACACTCGAACAGGTTTGTGAGATAAAAATCGCATCTCCCCGGCGGGGAATCGAACCCCGGTCTCCCGCGTGACCGGCGGCGATACTAACCACTATACTACCGAGGATGCGATGTAAACAGGTGCCTGTGTGCGAGAGATATGGTGCAAGTAGCCGCAAACGTCCTACACTAAGTTCGGAGAGTGAAAAAGCAGCAATTAAAAATCGGATGTGCCTCCCCGGCGGGGAATCGAACCCCGGTCTCCCGCGTGACAGGCGGGGATACTAACCACTATACTACCGAGGAAGACGCAGCTAGCGTCTCGAATGCACAATTATGTTACTCAAATAGCTGATACATCTCAAACCTAGCCTCCTGTTGCTGTCAGAGACAGCTGCTAAGAAATAAAAGTATGCCCCAGGTGAGGCTCGAACTCACAACCCCGGCATTGCTCACGTCTACTGCCTTATAAGTACCGTGCGCTAACCAATTGCGCCACTGGGGCTACGACACAGTGTTCTCAGTTAGCGGTATTCACTTTGCTGCAAACCAGTGGTGGCCACAGAAACATACGATCGCCACCTGATGCCATACTGCGACTTTGGCACCTGACTACCAATGCTTCGTGCTATTCTTGTTTCATATGCTACGCTTACATGCACATCAACCGGCTCTGGTCGTCGAGAAAACGCGGGGAAAACGCGCGCCTTGCCTTCTGCTACCTGTCGAACAGCGAGAGCAGATGCGTGGCAAGCTCTAAGCTCTGCAGGCGCACTGCGGCCACGCAGCTGGACGAGAGGTACCTTCCTTGGGAGCTTGCTCAGCCATGGAGAACACGTTTCTTCGCCAATTGCACTTGCCTCGTAGAAAGAAATGCTGCCACTGGCCCTGTGGCGCAACGGATAACGCGTCTGACTACGGATCAGAAGATTCCAGGTTCGAATCCTGGCAGGGTCGGCATTTTGTTGGTTGCCGACGCGTAGCTGGGCAGTGGATTTCGTATGTCGACGCATCGTGGAGTGCTTTGTTACTCCTGTGCATCTCGCAGCTGCATGTCGAGTCAATCGTGGTAAATATCGCAGCCTGCAAGCGTCAGCGTAGCGTCAGTCGAGCAAAGTCGAGACAAGTCAAGCTGAGAGCTGTGGGAGATGATACGCAATTAAGTACAGGCGTGTGAAAGCGACGCAGACAACGCTTTCCAAGTGTCCCACGTCACGTGGCGAAGAGCCAGCGCAACCCCAGCCAGCAGAGTGGCGCAGTGGAAGCGTGCTGGGCCCATAACCCAGAGGTCCGTGGATCGAAACCACGCTCTGCTAAAATTATTTCTTTTGCAGACTGTGTCGAGCTCGATTATTACGCCCACAGCGTCGGCTGGGGTGCCTTGATTCAGCGTTAACAGCAAACCCAGTAATTCTGAAGTGTGAAGAATGCGAGAACCACTTCCTAAGATGTAGCATTTTTTAAGATTTTGCACCAACTACACTCCTTGATCGCAAAGTTAATGCTCTTACGACCCCCATACGCGCAACACTCGAACAGGTTTGTGAGATAAAAATCGCATCTCCCCGCGGGGAATCGAACCCCGGTCTCCCGCGTGACCGGCGGCGATACTAACCACTATACTACCGAGGATGCGATGTAAACAGGTGCCTGTGTGCGAGAGATATGGTGCAAGTAGCCGCAAACGTCCTACACTAAGTTCGGAGAGTGAAAAAGCAGCAATTAAAAATCGGATGTGCCTCCCCGGCGGGGAATCGAACCCCGGTCTCCCGCGTGACAGGCGGGGATACTAACCACTATACTACCGAGGAAGACGCAGCTAGCGTCTCGAATGCACAATTATGTTACTCAAATAGCTGATACATCTCAAACCTAGCCTCCTGTTGCTGTCAGAGACAGCTGCTAAGAAATAAAAGTATGCCCCAGGTGAGGCTCGAACTCACAACCCCGGCATTGCTCACGTCTACTGCCTTATAAGTACCGTGCGCTAACCAATTGCGCCACTGGGGCTACGACACAGTGTTCTCAGTTAGCGGTATTCACTTTGCTGCAAACCAGTGGTGGCCACAGAAACATACGATCGCCACCTGATGCCATACTGCGACTTTGGCACCTGACTACCAATGCTTCGTGCTATTCTTGTTTCATATGCTACGCTTACATGCACATCAACCGGCTCTGGTCGTCGAGAAAACGCGGGAAAACGCGCGCCTTGCCTTCTGCTACCTGTCGAACAGCGAGAGCAGATGCGTGGCAAGCTCTAAGCTCTGCAGGCGCACTGCGGCCACGCAGCTGGACGAGAGGTACCTTCCTTGGGAGCTTGCTCAGCCATGGAGAACACGTTTCTTCGCCAATTGCACTTGCCTCGTAGAAAGAAATGCTGCCACTGGCCCTGTGGCGCAACGGATAACGCGTCTGACTACGGATCAGAAGATTCCAGGTTCGAATCCTGGCAGGGTCGGCATTTTGTTGGTTGCCGACGCGTAGCTGGGCAGTGGATTTCGTATGTCGACGCATCGTGGAGTGCTTTGTTACTCCTGTGCATCTCGCAGCTGCATGTCGAGTCAATCGTGGTAAATATCGCAGCCTGCAAGCGTCAGCGTAGCGTCAGTCGAGCAAAGTCGAGACAAGTCAAGCTGAGAGCTGTGGGAGATGATACGCAATTAAGTACAGGCGTGTGAAAGCGACGCAGACAACGCTTTCCAAGTGTCCCACGTCACGTGGCGAAGAGCCAGCGCAACCCCAGCCAGCAGAGTGGCGCAGTGGAAGCGTGCTGGCCCATAACCCAGAGGTCCGTGGATCGAAACCACGCTCTGCTAAAATTATTTCTTTTGCAGACTGTGTCGAGCTCGATTATTACGCCCACAGCGTCGGCTGGGGTGCCTTGATTCAGCGTTAACAGCAAACCCAGTAATTCTGAAGTGTGAAGAATGCGAGAACCACTTCCTAAGATGTAGCATTTTTAAGATTTTGCACCAACTACACTCCTTGATCGCAAAGTTAATGCTCTTACGACCCCCATACGCGCAACACTCGAACAGGTTTGTGAGATAAAAATCGCATCTCCCCGGCGGGGAATCGAACCCCGGTCTCCCGCGTGACCGGCGGCGATACTAACCACTATACTACCGAGGATGCGATGTAAACAGGTGCCTGTGTGCGAGAGATATGGTGCAAGTAGCCGCAAACGTCCTACACTAAGTTCGGAGAGTGAAAAAGCAGCAATTAAAAATCGGATGTGCCTCCCCGGCGGGGAATCGAACCCCGGTCTCCCGCGTGACAGGCGGGGATACTAACCACTATACTACCGAGGAAGACGCAGCTAGCGTCTCGAATGCACAATTATGTTACTCAAATAGCTGATACATCTCAAACCTAGCCTCCTGTTGCTGTCAGAGACAGCTGCTAAGAAATAAAAGTATGCCCCAGGTGAGGCTCGAACTCACAACCCCGGCATTGCTCACGGCTACTGCCTTATAAGTACCGTGCGCTAACCAATTGCGCCACTGGGGCTACGACACAGTGTTCTCAGTTAGCGGTATTCACTTTGCTGCAAACCAGTGGTGGCCACAGAAACATACGATCGCCACCTGATGCCATACTGCGACTTTGGCACCTGACTACCAATGCTTCGTGCTATTCTTGTTTCATATGCTACGCTTACATGCACATCAACCGGCTCTGGTCGTCGAGAAAACGCGGGGAAAACGCGCGCCTTGCCTTCTGCTACCTGTCGAACAGCGAGAGCAGATGCGTGGCAAGCTCTAAGCTCTGCAGGCGCACTGCGGCCACGCAGCTGGACGAGAGGTACCTTCCTTGGGAGCTTGCTCAGCCATGGAGAACACGTTTCTTCGCCAATTGCACTTGCCTCGTAGAAAGAAATGCTGCCACTGGCCCTGTGGCGCAACGGATAACGCGTCTGACTACGGATCAGAAGATTCCAGGTTCGAATCCTGGCAGGGTCGGCATTTTGTTGGTTGCCGACGCGTAGCTGGGCAGTGGATTTCGTATGTCGACGCATCGTGGAGTGCTTTGTTACTCCTGTGCATCTCGCAGCTGCATGTCGAGTCAATCGTGGTAAATATCGCAGCCTCAGCCTGCAAGCGTCAGCGTAGCGTCAGTCGAGCAAAGTCGAGACAAGTCAAGCTGAGAGCTGTGGGAGATGATACGCAATTAAGTACAGGCGTGTGAAAGCGACGCAGACAACGCTTTCCAAGTGTCCCACGTCACGTGGCGAAGAGCCAGCGCAACCCCAGCCAGCAGAGTGGCGCAGTGGGAAGCGTGCTGGGCCCATAACCCAGAGGTCCGTGGATCGAAACCACGCTCTGCTAAAATTATTTCTTTTGCAGACTGTGTCGAGCTCGATTATTACGCCCACAGCGTCGGCTGGGGGTGCCTTGATTCAGCGTTAACAGCAAACCCAGTAATTCTGAAGTGTGAAGAATGCGAGAACCACTTCCTAAGATGTAGCATTTTTTAAGATTTTGCACCAACTACACTCCTTGATCGCAAAGTTAATGCTCTTACGACCCCCATACGCGCAACACTCGAACAGGTTTGTGAGATAAAAATCGCATCTCCCCGGCGGGGAATCGAACCCCGCTCTCCCGCGTGACCGGCGGCGATACTAACCACTATACTACCGAGGATGCGATGTAAACAGGTGCCTGTGTGCGAGAGATATGGTGCAAGTAGCCGCAAACGTCCTACACTAAGTTCGGAGAGTGAAAAAGCAGCAATTAAAAATCGGATGTGCCTCCCCGGCGGGGAATCGAACCCCGGTCTCCCGCGTGACAGGCGGGGATACTAACCACTATACTACCGAGGAAGACGCAGCTAGCGTCTCGAATGCACAATTATGTTACTCAAATAGCTGATACATCTCAAACCTAGCCTCCTGTTGCTGTCAGAGACAGCTGCTAAGAAATAAAAGTATGCCCCAGGTGAGGCTCGAACTC
>NW_026048464.1:0-75544 GCF_023864345.2 Schistocerca serialis cubense
GGATGCATTCCTAGAAGAGTCAACCAATATTTTGCATCCTCCTACATATACCTTGCCAAAAGACCCTCACGATAAAGTTAGAGAGAGTTGAGGCCACATGCAGGCCTACCTGCCATCTTACTTCCTGCGTACCATATGCAACCGGAACAGGAGACTTGGGAGGTGACACTAGTTCAAAAGTATGCTCCGTCACACACCACAGGGTGGCTTGTGGAGTATGGATATCAACTTAGGTGTAGATGTAGATGTGGATGCAGATGTGGATGTAGATGTGCCCATCTGACACTCTACAAGCCGAACAGCAATCTATTCCAATTCATATTGTTGTTATTCCATCCTGTACTTTTCATGATCTTGAAGTAACACTTAAGGCAGACAACTGTGTTAAGAGACTTGAAACTTCCTGGCAGATTTAAAAGTGTGTGCCACACCGAGACTCAAACTCGGGACCCAAGTTAAGTGCAGGCCTCCTTTATGTAAATATTAGCTGAGTATCCAGTGTTGCCTGGGCATGCATCTATTTAAATTTTATTAGTCAACCGTCCCCCTCTGTCCACCCTTATCAGTGAATCTCCTCCTCCCCCCCCCCCTTCTTCTCGCTGGTCCGTCTCCTCTGTCCCCCCCCCCCCCCCCCGTCTGTCTCCTCCTCCTCCATTCTCCTTTCTCTGTCCATCTCCACTTCTATGTCCATCACTCCCCCACCCCCCCTCTACCTATCCATCTCCTCCCCTCTATCCATCTCCCCCCCCCCTCTCTCTCTCTCTCTCTCTCTCTCTCTCTCTCTCTCTCTGTGTCATAGAATGATATAACTGCATGTGGATTCAGTGGTATATAGAAACACAGTCTGTAAAATTTGTTGCAAGTACAGTTAGTACTAAAGAAGTAATAAATTAAAATGTCACACTTGCAAAAATGAACAGAGAAAATGTAGTAAGAGATAAGGTTATTTCCTTTCATCACGGTATGGGAGGTGTCGGTGAGAAAATGTTTTGTGTGGATTTGAAATTACGTGTAAAGTTTGTTCTCATTCTCAAATACTTGATGAACATAATCTGGGCATCCATGCGTCATGGCATACACTTCTTTTTCACCCCCACACTTACCCCTATGATAGGTAGGTGGTTCTGACATGCACAGTGATACTCTGCAGACAATAAGTGACATGTATACCAAGTTCGGTTGAAATTGGTCCAGTGGCTTCGGAGGAGATGTGGAACACAAATACATACATACATACATACATACATGCATGCATACATTACAGTTTTGTAATATGTATGAATGTAGATGTAGATGTAAATGTAGAGTATCTTTATTTTCCATGGTCCAATTTTGATGAACTTAAGTCCATACACAGCCCAAACTATGCTCAAGATACCTGCAAAAACCCCACGAAAATTCATCTAGAAGCTTAGGAGATTAGCATGTTCAGAGACCGACAGACGGGACACAATACCATTTTACAGATTTATTATTAGTATAGAGTTCCAAGACACACTGTAGAGCATTATTTATTAATATTTTCTGCAACTCCATTATTTAGCCTATTTCATATGACAATGGAAGAGACCATAGTCACGAGGTGGTTGTTTAACAAGATACAGATTTACATTTGAATCAAGCTAGTGTGTACTTGAAGGGACAACAGCATGGTTGTGAATCAAGTGTTGCACAGTGGCAAGTACAGTCAGTTATGCAGAACAGTTACAAGGGCTAACTGCAAAGTAGTAAATCAATGTTCCACAAAATTTCGGGAGAACAGCTGAATATTTGTAACTTCCTGCCACAATATCTGGCCATCTTAAGGTGATACTGGCAAAAACACACTGAGTTCTGGTATTTAAGGTCCTGCCAGCACATGCGTGGTGGATTCACTTGTTGTTGTGGGTGCGCTAATTGAGCACATTAGATTCTGCTGTGCCGCGCGCCATCCATGGTGAAAACTCGCCCCATCAATATCAATTTGATTGTCTTCCCGTGATTCCATCACAGAACTATGCTGGCTATGGAGAGCACGAAGTTTTTAAACAATTGGATTCCATGCCAAATTCAACTGAAAACCGCCATCTCAATTAATATGAGACTCACTGTCAGACAGTTGTATTTCCATGGACTCATTAATAACAGAACTCCAAAGTTAGATGCATGGACCACAATTTTTGTCTCACTGTAATTCATTACATGACCAGTGGAAATATAGTGTTTGGCGATGTTAGACTTACAAGGCTGAAGGAGGCGAGTATGCCATTGATGTTCTACAAAGTGATCGTGCACTGTACGCATCATTTGCCCTATATAAGATTTGTCACATTAGCACGGAATCCTGTAAACACCTGCCTTTCACAGCTCTAGGTCATCTTTGACAGATCCCAACAGCGACAAAATTTTTGCAGGAGGGCAAAAGATTGCTTTCACTTTATATTGTCACAGAAGAAGCTGAGTAGCACAGTCACTGTAGCGTAGTGATTATGATACTAGACTGTTGCAGGGAGGGTCTTCAGTTCAAAACTCCCCTGAACTGTAAAATTTTAATTTCTATATTCGGTTCCAGTACATTCTAGAAGTAGCCACAAATGTCAAGAATCACTGTACACAAATATTCTGTAACTGTATCTATTCCATATGTGTTCTGGTCGGAGGCAATTCGCTCCGTGCTCTTGTATGTGTAAGTGGTGAATAAACCTTCATTAAGTGAAATTAGTGTTCATTATTCATCTAGTGACTCCTTCTTCTATGTGACATTATTCTGGTGGAGGCACCAGGTATTGGAACTTGTGACAGCGCACATTATCGATGACACAGTGGCTCCCATCAGGCCACGACAGAGCCGCCGTTTACGTGGTGAGAAACCTGAGTTCAAGTCATATTCAACAGATCGCAATCTATCAGAGACAGAAGAAGTAGAAGGCGTTACGATGACAGCAACTGTGTGCCACCACATGAGACATCCTTCCTGGTTCTCTGGTGATGATGGCCAAGATCCAAACAAGTGTCTGAAGGTACATGAGCGTATAGCCAAATTTAACAAATGGGGTGACAATGTGTGTTTGGCTAACGTACTCTTCTACTTGGAGGGCACTGCCAAGCAATGGTATGAGGACAACGAGGAAAGGTTCACAAGCTGGGAAGTATTCCAGGCGGAACCGTGCAAGTATTTTGGCGACACACAAGACAGAAGTGCAAGGCTGAAGATAAATTAAAGTGTAGGACACAGCGTCCTGGAGAAACTACAGCATCCTACATTCAAGACATCTTGGAACCGTGTAAAATAGTGGATCCTAGAATGAAGGAGGAAGATAAGGCTGCACATCTCATGAAGGGTGATACTGAGGACATGTATCAAGCCCTACTCCTGAAGGAGGTTTGGACTGCAGACAACTCCATAAAATGGTGCCAGTATATCGAGACAATGCATCAAAAAGGAATTACATGCAATAAGTTTGAATGGCTTCTAAACGTCATATCGATGTCTGTGGTGGAGGAAGGAACTGATTTCACAAGTGTTCTTCATCAAATAGTGAGAGAGCAAGTTCAGAAGGAACTTGGATTGCACGGCGAGCAAAAACCCGAGGTGCTTCAAGAGGTCATAAGGGAGGAAGTGGAACAGACATTGAATCCAATCTCTCGTCCTTCATTTCCCTTTAAAATGATGAAAAAGTCAATATCCAGGTGAGGTTATGTTCCTACAATGCTGCATGAGGAACCTGTGTGGGCACCAAGGAAGACTGACGTCTGGAGGACCCAGGATAACCAACCAGTATGTTTCCACTGCAGATGACAGGGACATGTGGTGCACTACTGTCGAGAAAGGCGGCAGATATTTGATGACACCTGCACCACAAGACACCAGACCGATCTTAGCCGACACCAGCTCCGGGACGACGAAGATGAACAAGAAGATGTGGGTGCAGGACGATATAGGTCGCCATCGCCGCAAGCTAGCCGCTGGAGAGGACGCTCCCCAACATGCCGATCAAGGTCTCCATCGCTGTTTAGAAGCTCCAGTTGATAACCTAGCCGCTGCAACCTGGAAAACTAAAGCGTGCGACCTTCCTTGAAGGTGAGCCCGCTGAAGAGAAAAATCCTCTGCCGTCAATCACTACAAAAATGATAGGACACTATGTTGATATCCTCATGGACGGCTGACCAGTCCAAGCTCTTGTATATTCAGTCATTTCAGAGAAGTACTGTCGCCAGTTGCAGAAAACCATATTCGTCGACAACAAAACATCTCTGCTGAAGGTGGCTAATGGGAAATATGTAAAACCTACAGGAAGAGGTGTCATTTGTATGGGTATAAGTGGTCTTATAAAACCCTTAGAATTCATCCTCTTCCATAATGTAGTCATGATGTCATTCTCAGATGGGACTTTTTGAAAGCTTCTCACGCAATTATAGATTGTGGTCACTTGAAGATTATGCTGGACAAGACGAGATACTGTTGACAGGAAGATCTGCATCCGAGTGTTTGGAGACTATGTGTGCTGGATGAAGTGATCATTCCTGCAGTCAGCACTAGAAAGGTAACTGTCATGTGTCATGCCATGCATCAACCCATGGATCTTGTAGTGCAATGTAAGAGAAGCATACCACTGAAGAATAACTTGATCATCCCAGCCTCTGCCATCTCATTTAAGAATGGATTCGGTGAATTGTGGATAGTTAACTGTCAACGAGAACTGCAAATCCTTCCAAGATGCATGTGTGTAGCAAACATTGAGCCATTAACTGTCGAACAGCTGAGCGTCATAGAAACCTCCATGCTGAGTCTGTGGGCGAAATTGGCGATACCATACCAAGACAAGATCTTCTAGCTCGACTATCACCAGATCTCACTAAGGAACAACAGAAGAAGCTATTTGCCATTCTTCTTGAGTTCTCTGAATGCTTCAATCCACAGGTGAAGAACCAATTAGACAAATCAGTGGTGAAGCACTGGTTTAGCACTGGAGACTATCAACCAATAAGCCAGAGAGCATACTGTGTGTCAGCAACGGAACGTCGAATAATTTGCAACGAGGTAGAGAAAGGGATGAAGAATGAAATCATTCAGCCTTCGCAGAGCCCAGGGTCATCACCAGTGGTTCTCATCAGGAAGAAGGATGGCAGTTGGCACTTCTGTGTTGATTACAGGAAGCTTAATAAGATAACTAAAAACAACGTTTATCCCCTTCCACAAATTGATGATACACTAGATTGTCTGAAGGGGGCTAAGTTTTTCTCAACGATGGACATGTACTGAGGATACTGGCAAATTGAAGTAGATGAGGCTGATCGTGAGAAAACTACATTATCATCCCTGAGGGCCTGTATGAGTTTAAGGTAATGCCATTTTGTTTGTGTACTGCACCAGCAACTTTTGAACGGATGATGGATAATCTTCTAAGTCACCTGAAGTGGACGATGTGTCTTTGTTATTTAGGTGACATTATAGTGTTCTAGAGACATTTGATGAACACATAAAAAGACTGAGGGCTGTTCTTAAGTGTCTCCAACAAGGTGGACTGAAACTTATCCAAGAAAGTGTCTCTTTGGAGCAAAAGAAATCAAAATACTTGGACACCTTGTGTCAAATGAAGGCGTGCGGCCAACCCAGAAAAGGTGAGATCTATAACGAAATTTCCTACTCCTAAAAGTATTAGAGATGTGAGAAGCTTCCTTGGTTTATGTTCTTATTATCGTCGTTTTATCGAAGACTTTTGTATCAAGGCCAGGCCACTCCAAGAGTTGTTAAAAGCCGATGCTAAATTTATCTGGGGTGGTGCTCAACAAAATTCTTCCGATGTGCTGCAAAAACGTCTGACGATTGACCCTGTACTTGGTCTGTATGATGAGAGGGCACCTACAGAACTACACACAGATGCCAGTGGGTATGGGACCGGTGATGTTCTGGCGCAAATTTCAGATGCTTCTAGGACACTTACTAAAGCCGAGAGAAACTACTCAACTACAGCAAGAGAATGTCTTGCTGTGATCCGGGCCACGTGCAAATTTCGACAGTATCTCTACGGAAGGCCATTCACAGTTGTTACAGACCATCATTCACTTTTTTGGTTGACAGGTCTTGAGGATCCAATGGGTCGACACGCCAGGTGGGCACTAAGACTTCAAGAGTATGACATTACCATAGCGTATAAAAGTGGAAGAAAACACCAAGATGCCGACTGTCTCTCAAGAAACCCTGTGCAAGACCATCAAGACTTTGATGTAGATGGTGACTGTCTCGCTGCACTCCAGGATCTCTCTGCTGAGCAGAAGGAGGATGCCAAGATATCTCAAATTATGCTTGCCTTAAATCGGTCAGAGGATGTGAAAGGACAATTTAAGGTAGTTAATGGATTACTTTGCAAGAAAACCTTTGATCCATTTGGAAAGAGGTGGCTAAAAGTGATTCCTAAACACATGCACTTAGATGTTCTACAGAAATTCCATGACACACTTGAGCCCAGACATTTAGGATTTGTTAAGACATACGATAGGATCTGCAAGAGATTTTTCTGGCCATGTTTATTTAGGAGTGTCCATCACTATGTGTCACACTGTCGAGAGCACCAGAGGAGAAAGGCAGTTCCTCAGAAAAAAACCTGGCTAACTCATACCAATTCCACCAGCCGAAACACCTTTCCAGCATGTTGGGATTGACCTCCTCAGACGATTTCCAACGTCTGCTAGTGGCAATAGATGGATTATTGTTTGCATTGATTATCTGACATGCTATGCCATTGCAAAAGCCGTGAAAAAGAGCCAAAGCATTCGAGGTAGCCAAATTCATTTTGGAAGACAATGTATTAAAACACGGTGCCCCAAGGTCGTTAATTACAGATCGAGGGAAAGTTTTTGACAGAGACAAAGTTGTGACAGAAATAAACGGTTGGTGCAACATTACTCATCACATGACGATTGCCTAACATCCGCAAACTAACGGGCTTACTGAACGCATTAATAAGACCTTGGCCGAAGTGCTATCAATGTTCGTCAATGTTGAGCAGAGCAACTGGGATGCGGTGCTACCTTTCGTGACATTTGCCTACAACATTGCCAAACAAAGACTCCACACGCTGCAGGCTCAAGAAAACTATTGCTGAAGGTATGACGTGAGCCACCACCCTGTTGTCTACCAGCCTGGTGACCTCGTCTGAATCTTCATTCCTGTTCGGAAGGTTAGTCTCTCTGAGAAGCTCCTCAGGCGCTACTTTGGACCTTATAAGGTTGTAAAACAATTGTCTGTTGTTATTTATGAAGTTGAGGATTTCGACTCCAACACAAGAACATGAAAGATCAGAGGTACGGTCCACGTCCTTCAAATGAAGGATCCTGTAACCCAGGGTAAATTTGAAGCTCCAGCAACAGGCAACAAGCAGAAAGGTGACAATGAGTGTAGCGACAAAGGAAGTTCTAAGAAGATCACCGCCAGGGTGAACATCAGCAATCGGAAGTCAGAGTATGCAAGACCAATGACTTGTTCCCGGACTAGGAGGACTTAACACCGAGACGCTGTTCTCTTAAGGAGGAAGCAATGTCGCAGAAGAAGCTGAGCAGCACAGTCACTGTGTTGTAGTGGTTATGATACTAGACTGTTGCGTGGAGGGTCATCAGTTCAAAACTCACCTGAACTGTAAAATTTTAATTTATATTTTCGGTTCCAGTACATTCTAGAAGCATCCACAAATGTCAAGAATCATTGTGCTAGAATGTTCTGTAACTGTATATACACCGTATGTGTTCTGGACAAAGGCAGTTTGCTCCGCGCTCTTGTATGTGCAAGTGCTGAATAAACCTTCGTTAAGTGAAGTTAGTATTCGTCATTCACCTAATTACACCTTCTTCTACGTGACAATATTTTCTTAGTATTCTGCCTATTTGCACTGAAATATTACCAATATATGGTAAATAGGCAATCGTTTTAAAAGCCACTTCCTGTCCTTGCTCTGTCATTTACAGGTCTGCAGCGTTCTCTCCACTTGCTGGAACGAATACTCATTCTTCAAAAATACAGTCTGCAGGGGCTCCAGTTCCGTATGCACACTATCGGTGTCAGAGATGACGTGGGCTCGGTGGATCAAGGTCTTCAAAACACCCATCATTTGTACTGGATGGTGGTAACTAGCGGCTTGCAAGTAAAGATCTGTGTGAGTGGGCTTTCTATATACTGAAACACCAAGTGTTCCATCGCTCTTACATCGCACCAAGACATCTAAAAACGGCAGGCAACCCTCCTTCTCCAACTCCATAGTAAATTTTGTTTTCGTGTATGGAGTTCAGATGTTGTAGGAACTCTCACAGACGATCCAAACCATGAGGCCAAACTATAAAAGTATCATCAACATATTGCCAGAATACTATTGGTTTAAAAGTGGCTAAGACAAGTGTTCACTCCTCAAAATCTTCCATAGACTGATTGGCCACCAGGGAAGACAAAGGACTCCCCATGGCAACACCATCTGATTCTCGTAAAACTCATTGTTAAAATAAAAAATATGTAGAGGAGAAGGTGTGCTTAAATTTGTGGAACAATATGTATGCCGGAAGAGTTTTAAATCTCGGTAAATGAGTAACTAGAATATTGGAAGCAAATCTAAATTACTTCTCTATAATATCATCATTAAAATTTAAGCACATAACTTATGAGTTGATAAATTCCTTGCATAAAATTTCACCTGAGATTGCAATCAACTCTTGACAGCTCTTGAGGTTCTTTATAAAAATCCAAATGTTGGGAGCCAAGCCACTTTCTCATATGCATGAATTGGTGGAAATCACTTGGCGCCACAACTAGGCTGTAAGACAGACATTAAACAAATCGTACTTGAACTGAGGCAACAATTAATATGTCTGCTGGGTAGAATGTGGCTGAACATTGCCATGAAAAATGACATTGGTGGTCAAGAGACTGTGGCATTTGTTTTGAATGGTTCTTTTCCATTCTCTTAATGTTTGACAGTACACTTCAGAATTGACTGTCCTTGCACATCCCATACAATACACAAACATGGTTCCTTTGGCATCCCAAAATGTGGTAGTCATAACACGTCTGGATGATAAAATATGGTGTGCTTTTTTCGATTTGTTGAGTGAAGTGGAAGCCCACCACCCCCTCATCAATGACTGTGGTTTCATCCCTGGTTTAACAGAGGAAGCCCAGGTTAGGTCATCAAGAATAAAACTGTCAGTAGGCCTTCTGCTTCCACACTATACGAAAAAGGAAGTCAAGAAAACAGTCATCCACACTGTTTTGTGATTACAAAGAAGGAGTTTTGGAATCCAAAGAGCAAAGAAGTTATTATTTAGTCACTACCCCCGTGCACAACACTGACAAATCTGCAAAAAGTTGTCCAACACTACTACTTCATTGATGACTACAAACAAATGGCTACTTCTGTCATCATAATGAATGGCACTATTGACATACACCACCCTCACTCGTACTGTCCTGTCTATATATAGCACAAAATTTTGCAATGAATGTCAACAGCTATGAGACTTTTTGCTTGGCATTATCAATTGTGCAGCTAATTTTGAACAGCTGCCTTATTTGTACGTGGATTTCTCACTACCACAATTGTAGGCATACTGGCTTACTGCTTGAGTAGGTGCACCAACTGTTCAGCTGGTGTTTTTAATTCCCATACTTGATGAAAATTGAATTTATCTTCATGATGGGGCTCCCTTCATTGGATCAGGCCATAACAAACTTCTGATGCATCCTTCTGGAATGTGAATTTCAGTTAGCACAACATTTTGATAACTAACAAAACTGGACTCCATTTGTGTACTTTCATTCGCTCATTTCTGTTTTACTGGCAGGTAGTATAAATTTCAGTTTCATGTGACAGGTGCTGTTAAAATATCACGATCAAGATTTGAACAATGGAAAGTCCAGGATATAATAACAACAATATGGAAAGCACAGATTGCTACTCACTACACAGATGAGGTGCTGAGTCACAGACAGAGACAGTGAAAAAGATTGCTAGAAATATGTCAGCTTTTGGACAAAGTCCTTCTTCAGATATAGAAAACATACACATTCACTCAACAATAACAGCTCATACACCCATGCCAGTGTCTCTGAGCACTAAGCCCTGACTGCAGCTGTGTCTGACATGAGCAACAATCTAACTGGTTTGGATAGTTGGGGAAAGGAAGATGCATGGGGCATGGAAGGGGTGCAGTATCAGGATAGGGGTGGGAAAATATGCTAATGCTGGCTGTAGCTGCATGTATGGGCATAGAGATGATGGAACAGAGCTGCTAGGTAGGGATAGAGGTAATCACTGAAACAACCGGTTTTAGTTTTACTACTTTTTCCCTCTCTTCAGTTTAACCTACTCTTTAAAACTGCTCAAAATAATCAGTTTTCAAAATAAGTTATTTTTGGTTTTTCGATGCTGTTATTTTCAGTAGTAAAAATAGATGTTAATCAAAGATTGAAAAATTCTAATGAATGGGAAGGAGCAGAAAATCTTGATCTACATGGGGTGGAGCCTGAGGCAGAAATCAGTCTCAATGTCTCCAGCAAAGATGGTAAAGATGAAGGAGATGGACACGGTGATGGTGAGAGCTAAATGTCACATGATGATGACTTTCCTGCATTATCATTTTTGAATGGTATCACTTTTTTACTCTGAAGCAACCACAAAATTAAGGGTTAAGTTATTATATAAAGTTTATAGCACATGATGAAGTTATAGGTATATCAGTCAAATTTACCTTCTCTTCCAAGGAACACTGTGTATGGTTTCTCCTTACATAATGTCACAGTTTTATTGTACCATGCCCACTTTTCGTCCTTTAAAGCAAATGAAGCACTGTACTTCATTGCTACCACATTTCATAAAATACTTCCAAACTACAGATGATGCCATTCTGCAATACGACTGATGCACAAGGACAAAATGAGAAACTATCTTGTATATGGGAAAGTCTTGAACACTGCATGTACATGCATACCATCTAAAACCACACCATGAAGCAATGTCATACATTTGTTGCTCCTTTCTAGCCATTTGGCATCATCATTAAAGTAGCACTGATCGATTTTCCCATTTTCGATAGTGACACTTTATTTCATAGCAATCAAGATTTTAAGAATGAAAATTACCATTTAAAAAAAAAAAAAAAAAAAAAAAACTTCTAGCATTGATGCTATGGCAAATTATATGCCCGTTTTTGTACCTGCTTACATGTAAAAAATGAAAAAACAAACTGTTACAACCATGACCAAACAAATACCAAAAAATACTGGTATTAGTTTTAACCAGCATGTTTTTCCCTTCTCTACTGTCAGGAGCAGCATTACAAGGCTGTGCACAGAAGAGAGGAGAGAACTACGGAGGTGTACTGAGGGATGTAAAGTGTGCGCAGTACTAGAGTAAGGAACAAGGGAGGGGATAGGCAAGTGGAATTGACAGGGACTAATGAAGGTTGAGGCCACGGGGTTATGGGAATGAAGGATGTGTTGTAGGGAGAGTTCCCATGTGCGCAATACAGAAAAGCTGGTGTTAATCAGAAGCCTGTGAAGCAATCATTACAGTGAAACACATCGTTTTGGGCAGCATGTTCAGGAACTGGTGGTCCAGCTGTCTCTTTGCTATTGTTTGACAGTGGTTATTCCTGTGGACAGGCAGCTTCTTAGTTGTCATGCCCACTTAGAATGCAGTGCAGTGGCTGCAACTAAGTTGGCAGATCAGTTGGCTGCTTTCACATATGGACTTGGCTTTGATGGGGTAAGTGATATCAGTGACAGAACTGGAGTAGGTAGTAGAGGTAGGATGTATGGCACAGGTCTTCCATCTACCGTATTTATTCGAATCTAAGGCGCACTCGAATCTAAGCCGCACCTGAAAAATGAGACTCGAAATAAAGGAAAAAATAATTTCCCGAATCTAAGCCGCAGCTGAAATTTGAGACTCGAAATTCAAGGGGAGAGAAAAGTTTTAGGCCGCACCTCCAAATCGAAACAAAGTTGGTCCATTGTAATATGAGACAGAATTCAGGTCGAATGAATGACGATACAGCTGCAGTAGTTTGGTTCGAGCCGTAAGCTTAGCAGTTAAGCTTTACCAGGTAGCCATTGCTATGAGTCAGGCGCTCCGTCCTTATTTATGCGCGTACCCTTCGTTTTTCATGTGCTTCGTCTGGTTTGAATTAATTGCTTATTTTTCTTTGATCTGATAATTGCCGTTCTCTTTGTTATAGGTGTTTTCATCACTCTAAGCTGAAAATGCATTACTGTACTGTGTCATGCATTGTTTGTCGCATTCCGATAATGAATGTTCACGACCTGTCGCCGCTCGCGGCATGGTTTGCTTTTGTGCGTGCTACCGCCGCTTACAATTAAAAAAAAAAAAAAAAAAAGAGAGAGAGAGAGAGAGAAAGAGAGAGAGAGAGAGAGAGAGAGAGAGAGTAATTGTCTCAGGTAGCGAAACAATGGCAAGAGACTGCTATTTGTTGTTATTTACACTGCTGCTTTCTTTGATAATGATCAACAAGAACCAAATAATAAACTGCGTATGATAGAAGATGTTCTGAACGAGAGTTTAACGAAAATTTTTCTCCGTTTGAAAATCTTTGCAGACGCCTCTTTAGTACATTATTTTCTGCACAGAAATTAGAGTCATCTTAGATTTAAAAATCTAGTCAATTGCCGTGCTTCATTTCTGACTATATCACTATTAGGCATAAGAATAATACGAATATGGACATGACATATGTGTATACTTCCGCATTTGTGTTGTCTCACTCTAGTTTCGTAGTTTATTAGGCAGACAGGATTTAAATGAGATAGCAGCAAACTCAAAAGAATACATGGCAAAATGTTTATATTCATATTATTCTTATGGTGAAGAGAATACTGCATGTAATTCAGAATTCACAAAAGTTCCCATTAGCAACCATCTCTTCTCACAGGTAGAAAAAAAATCAGAACGTAGAATTGGCCATACTGACAAACATCGCAAACGGTCTTGCCAGTCGGATTTTCGTAGTACACTGAAAAGCTGCTACGCTCGAAGATGAACAATACGGAGTTTGTATTTACTTCGTTGGATAATGTATGAAAATGCAGTGGTCGAAATTTGGGGCGGAGAAAAAAGCTCGTCTTCCACTTTTTTTTTTTTTTCGCAGAGGTTTTGGCGCCAGTATTTGTCTTTGTGCCTGTAAAGCATGCCTGTGTAGCGCTACATATATTCGACAGCAGAAGTTAGTTGTGGCGGCACCTACCAACATATTTCAGAACTTCCGCTTACTTTGCACTCGATTCTAAGCCGCAGGCGGTTTTTTGGATTACAAAAACTGGAAAAAAAGTGCGGCTTACATTCGAGTAAATACGGTAGGTCTATTGCAGGGATATGGGCCAAAACGTAACGGGTTGGGAGCAGAGTGGAGTAGGGATAGATAGGGATATTGTGCAAGTTGTGTGGGTGGCAGAATCCCACTGTGGGAGGGGTGGGAAGGATAGTGTGGAGGATATTTTTCATTTCAGGGTAGGAAGAGAGATAGTCAACACTGTTGCAGAGAATGTGATTAAACTAATCCAGTCTTGTGTGGTACTGAGTTACAAGAGGAGCGCTTCTTTGTGGCCAGACAGTGTATATGTGGGGGATGGTATGGGACTGGTGAAGCAAGGTAAAGGAGATTTGTTGCTGGATAAGTCTGGGAGGGTAATTTCAGTCTCTGAAGGCTTCAATGAGATCCTTGGAGCATTTGGAGAGGAGTTCTCATCACTACAGACGTCCACATGTGACTAGGTCATGTGGAAGGGAGAATAGCAATCTATCCTTTCCATATTTTTGTTACACTATCAAGATTTATATACACATGAAGCATGATGCAACAGAATGAATATAGCTGAGGTCTCATAGGTTCAAACTAAAGAGAGGTATCATACACAAGGACACTACGTATTGTCAGGCTGCAGGAAGAACATCCCTGACACTTCACACACATGTAGCTCACTGTCTGGAGGGGACACTTTAGTGTCAAACCAAGCTCTGGAATTAATTAATGTTGCTATGGTGACAGTCCCACATTGCTACCTTACAACTCACAGTCATGCATGGTGGCTCTCAGTGGCTGCAAAGTGTCTGTCCTGTACTTACCCTCTGTCACGGATCGAGTAACCAATTTGGTTCACATTATCATGTGCTCTAAGACGTCTTTCTCGTAATTTCATATGGATGTGATATGGTCTCTTTCTCAGGCTGCAGGAAAGTAGGCAGGGGTGTTATCTTACAGTGTCAATCTTGTGAGCTCATATATATAATGTTACCTTTAGGACGAAAGGAATAACAGTGAGCATGTTATATCGTTGCTGAACATCACTGAGTGAGTTGCTGCAGCTCTGAAAATTGGAACGACCTCTGTAAAGGAAATACCGAGGTGTGCTGGAGATCTACAGGAACCAACCGCTGCTCTTTCGACTCCAGGAAAAACTAGCGTTTGTGCTACTAAAATGACGGAACTCGATAAGTTTCAAAAGGACGCTATTTGGCGAAATACGTATGACTATTACACATGGAAAGAATAGTCCGCCTAAAGGAAGCTGTTTCTCTCACTATGAAATAGTGAACTGTTTTTCGGAGGAAAAACCAGCCTTTCAGTGGTACTAAAGAAGACAGGGTTCTGATGAAAAACATTTTCTGGAAGAAGAGTTCTGGTTGAACAGGAGCATACCATTGTCTGAAGATGCCATTTTTTGAGGTTAGTATCTAACTACAAATCAAACAAAATCATTTGGTTGTACAAAATGTGAGTAAATGCTGATCATTTCAGATCAGCTGTATGGACTGATGATACTGCATGAGGGTGGAAAAGGCAGCGGCTCATTCTTTTACATGCTAGAGCAATCAGTGAGTTTACTGCAAAGGCTTTGTCGTTATTTGCATCAAAGAAATCTAAGAACTACCATGAAGAAATGATGGCAACTAAATTTGAAGAGTAGTTCATACACTCTTTGATTCCACACATAGAAAAGAACTCCACTACAATATTCAATTATGCACAATCCTGTTGTTGTTGTGGTCTTCAGTCCTGAGACTGGTTTGGTGCAGCTCTCCATGCTACTCTATCCTGTGCAAGCTTCTTCATCTCCCAGTACTTACTGCAACCTACATCCTTCTGAATCTGCTTAGTGTATTCATCTCTTGGTCTCCCTCTAGGATTTTTACCCTCCACGCTGCCCTCCAATGCTAAATTTGTGATCCCTTGATGCCTCAAAACATGTCCTACCAACCCATCCCTTCTTCTAGTCAAGTTGTGCCACAAGCTCCTCTTCTCCCCAATTCTATTCAATACCTCCTCATTAGTTATGTGATCTACCCATCTAATCTTCAGCATTCTTCTGTAGCACCACATTTCAAAAGCTTCTATTCTCTTCTTGTCTAAGCTATTTATCATCCACGTTTCACTTCCATACATGGCTACACTCCATACAAATACTTTGAGAAACGACTTCCTGACACTTAAATCAATACTCGATGTTAACAAATTTCTCTTCTTAAGAAACGCTTTCCTTGCCATTCCCAGTCTACATTTTATATCCTCTCTACTTCGACCATCATCAGTTATTTTGCTCCCCAAATAGCAAAACTCCTTTACTACTTTAAGTGTGTCATTTCAATTCCTCAGCATCACCCGACTTAATTCGACTACATTCCATTATCCTCGTCTTGCTTTTGTTGATGTTCATCTTATACCCTCCTTTCAAGACACTGTCCATTCCATTCAACTACTCTTCCAAGTCCTTTACTGTCTCTGACAGAATTACAATGTCATCGGCGAACCTCAAAGTTTATATTTCTTCTCCATGGATTTTAATACCTACTCCGAACTTTTCTTTTGTTTCCTTTATTGCTTGCTCAATATACAGATTGAATAACATCGGGAAGAGGCTACAACCCTGTCTCAATCCCTTCCCAACCACTGCTTCCCTTTCATGCCCCTCGACTCTTACAACTGCCATCTGGTTTCTGTACAAATTGTAAATAGCCTTTCGCTCTTTGTATTTTACCCCTGCCACCTTCAGAATTTGAAAGAGAGTATTCCAGTCAACATTGTCAAAAGCTTTCTAGAAGTCTACAAATGCTAGAAACATAGGTTTGCCTTTCCTTAATCTTTCTTCTAAGATAAGTCGTAGGGTCAGTATTGCCTCACGTGTTCCAACATTTCTACGGAACCCAAACTGATCGTCCCCGAGGTCGGCTTCTATCAGTTTTTCCATTCGTCTGTAAAGAATTCGTGTTAGTATTTTGCAGCTGTGATTTATTAAACTGATAGTTCTGTAATTTTTATATCTGTCAACGCCTGCTTTCTTTGGGATTGGGATTATTATATTCCTCTTGAAGTCTGAGGGTATTTCGCCTGTCTCATACATCTTGCTCACCAGATGATAGAGTTTTGTCAGGACTGGCTCTCCCAAGGTTGTCAGTAGTTCTAATGGAATGCTGTCAACTCCGGGGGCCTTGTTTCAACTCAGGTCTTTCAGTGCTCTGTCAAACTCTTCACGCAATATCATATCTCCCATTTCATCTTCGTCTACATCCTCTTCCATTTCCATAATATTGTCCTCAAGTACATTGCCCTTGTATAGGCCCTCTATATACTCCTTCCACCTTTCTGCTTTCCCTCCTTTGCTTAGAACTGGGTTTCCATCAAAGGTCTTGATATTCATGCAAGTGGTTCTCCAAAGGTCTCTAATTTTCCTGTAGGCAGTATCTATCTAACCCCTAGTGAGATAAGCCTCTACATCCTTACATTTGTCCTCTAGCCATCCCTGCTTAGCCATTTTGCACTTCCTGTCCATCTCATTTTTGAGACATTTGTATTCCTTTTTGCCTGCTTCATTTAGTGCATTTTTATATTTTCTCCTTTCATCAATTAAATTCAATATTTCTTCTGTTACCCAAGGATTTCTACTAGCCCTCATCTTTTTACCTACTTGATCCTCTGCTGCCTTCACTACTTCATCCCTCAAAGCTACCCATTCTTCTTCTACTGTATTTCTTTCCCCCATTCCTGTCAATTGTTCCCTAATGCTCTCCCTGAAACTCTGTACAATCTCTGGTTCTTTCGGTTTATCCAGGTCCCATTTCCTTAAATTCCCACCTTTTTGCAGTTTCTTCAGTTTTAATCTACAGTTCATAACCAATAGATTGTGGTCAGAGTCCACATCTGCCCCTGGAAATGTCTTACAATTTAAAACCTGGTTCCTAAATCTCTGTTTCACCAGTATATAATCTATCTGATACCTTTTAGTATCTACAGGGTTCTTCCATGTATACAACCTTCCTTTATGATTCTTAGACAATACTACAATACTAATCTTAATTAAATACAGCCCCTCCATGAAGCAGCAGGAAGAGTGAACATAGCAAACCAGCTAGAGAAGAATGGCACATATTCATTTGATAGGGAAATGAGAAAAGCAAAATCATGAAAGAGCATAAATCACTTAATATCATTTATGATAGTGACAAAATTCCAGAAGAAAATGGCCAGATAGTGTTGCACCTTCTACGATATCATTGCCATTTCAGTGCAATAGAACTTATCTGGGCTCAGTTGAAATCATGTTTTGCAGATAGAAATAATAGTAATAAATTAAGACACATCAAATTTTTTGTGCGTGAGGTATTGGGCAGTATTAGTCCCAGAAAGTGGAACAATGCTGTCACAGATAGGTGGCACATCTTAGAACAGATATTGCAACGAGAAGGTGCACTGAAACACGGAGTGGAAGAGTCAATAATAACAAGAGAATATGATTGCAGCAGCAGCAGTAACAGCAGTGGCAGCAGCAACAGCAGGGAAGATGGCGACAGTGACATAGGAGATATGGCTAAGAGTGAACATACTGAAGACTGTGGAGTCCGCTTTCTTCCATAAGATGCAGGTAAGAGGTGCACCTATGCATTAAAATGTGTATTTAAATACTGAAACATTGTAATCTTTATCTCAACATACATTTCTAAACCTTTTCTTTTTAACTGTGATGAGAGTATGTTTTGATCCCTCAAGGCTATAAGAGTTTTTTCAAGCTTCAGCAGTAGGACATCACAACAGCTCTAAAATTTTCTGGTGTGATATTCATAGTTAGGCTACCGACACATCGTAACAACAAACAGCTGCATAGTACCATTGGCAACGCAATCGCTGGTTGTCAATGACATTCTTTCAGTGGTTCAACTGCAGTTCATCTTGTCTGTAAACTTCACACATTTACTGAGTGACAGGTATCACTGCAACTCTCTTATGTAGATGGTTCAAATGGATCTGAGCACTATGGGACTTAACTTCTGTGGTCATCAGTCCCCTAGAACTTAGAACTACTTAAACCTAACTAACCTAAGGACATCACACACATCCATGCCCGAGGCAGGATTTGAACCTGCGACTGTAGCAGTCGCGCGGTTCCGGACTGAGCGCCTTAACCGCGAGACCACCGCGGCCGGCTCTTATGTAGATCAAATATCAACTAATCGTCAATATTTTACAACAGCTGTTTATGTTCAACACAAAAAACTATTACTTTGAACATACAGATGAACTATAGCGATTGCCTCAAACAATTGAGGCTGTACATATATTAGCAAAATCAACTGAAGTAAAAAGCACAGTATTTTACCTGTTGGCTCGTCTATCGGTGTTTCTGGAAGACAGTAAGTGGGAAATGTGGACAGTTCCACCAAGAGATTGCATGATACTTTTACAGGTGATTCCCACTCTTGGGCATTAGACTTGCAAAAGTATATTTTCCTTCTATTGTCATTTTTTCCTGATAGAGTAGAATAGTTATGTTTTTCCAGCTCTGTAATTTCTTCGCAGAACTGACAACTGTGATCATTGCTTTCCAAACACCTATTCAAAATACATATAAGCTTTTCAGTCCTTTCATCATCTGTTTCTTGTGGATGAATAATAAGTTGTTTGAAGAGAGAATCCACATCACAGCCCATTAACCGTTTATTACACATAAACTTCACATAGAATATTTTATACTGTTTTAAGCACTCTTCAAGCAATGACTGCTGTTTTGAAGGCAATAAAGGAGGTTCACACGACTCTTCTGAAACTGACTGACTAGTTATATCAGCTTCACTTCCCATCAAACTAGTTTCAGTATCTGTTAGCTGCGCTGCACTTCCGTAAGACAGATTGGGACTGAGTTTTCCTGAACTACTAATACTAATGTTCAGATGTCCATTGGCTGTAACTTCAGCAGCAGATTCATCAACTGTCCTTTCTTCACATAAATTTTCTTGAGAATTGGAACTCACTGTTACTACAACAGGACTAATTTCATCAATGACTTCATTTTTCTCACCAGACTGTTTCAAGCGAAACTTTGATTTCTTGTTTTTGTTTGAACCCTTACCACTGGATCTTGATTTTTTGCTTTTATCAGTAATATCTGGTAAAGACTTGCTGTGCTCTATGGGGCTACATACTTGGTTAATGGTTGTGTCTATCTGATCACTTGCTGATTTCCCATTTAGTGAACTAACCGCTACCACTGAGGGCTGCACTTTTGAAAGTATTTTTGCACACAGTTGGAGAGAACGTGCTATATCTTCTGCTGAGAGATTATCACAATGCTCTGTTAACTTGCAAATAATGTGAAGAAAGAGTCCTGGTAAATGCTCACTCGTGGTGTCCATGTATGCCTCCAGAGATACAGCATCCAGAAGGAATTCTGCAAGTGTACATACCTATAAAAACAAAAACAATATATCAGTTTCTTGAAACTATGGAAACTAATGCTCAAATTAATCAAACAACACATTACTTATTATAATCCAGATTCAAAAGAATCTATGTTTATTAAACCTACAATATTCCTTTATGTAAGTACATTTGCAGATGACAAAATTTCTTTTCCAGTTAATTTTGCACTTTTAGCATCACGACAGTGTGATTTATGTTAAAATGCAAATATCAAAACATCGGTCTATTATACCATCATTGAAATAGAAGGATTTGGATAAATTATGATAAAATACAAACAAATTCATATACAAAAATGACATGTTTACTTTTATTTCTTTATTCTTCAGTGCCGAGTTTTTATTAGAAATGGATGCATCCATTTACGTTAATGCATAACAAGTTTACAAAGGGGTATATTTGAAACACGAGCTGTACCAGTACTGTCAAACGTTCTTCATGGGTTGAAGTTGAAAAAACTGTGAATATTTATTTATTTTTATTTACACGTCAAGTTCTGTAGGACCAAACTGAGGAGCAAATATCCAAGGTCATTGAACATGTCAGTACATGAAATTACAACATAAAAGTAATAACAAATTAAAATTAAATGTTTATGAACCCAAAAAAAGTCAATCTATAAGTTTAAGTAAATGCAATCCACAATACAACAAGAATCAGCTTAATTTTTCAAGGAACTCCTCGACAGAATAGAAGGAATGACCCATGAGGGAACTCTTCAGTTTCAATTTGAAGGCACATGGCTTACTGCTAAGATTTTTGAACTCAAATTGTAGCTTATTGAAAATGGATGCAGCAGTATATTGCACACCTTTCTGCACAAGAGTTAAGGAAGTCCAATCCAAATGCAGGTTTTATTTCTGCGAGTATTAACTGAGGGAAAGCTGCTTATTCTTGGGAATAAGCTAATATTGTTAACAAGAAATGACAGTAAGGAATAGATATACTGAGGGGCCAATGTCGAAATACCCAGACTCGTGAACAGGGGTCAAGAAGAGGTTCGTGAACTTACACCACTTATTTCCCAAACTGCCTGTTTCTGAGCCAAAAATATCCTTTTATAAGAGTTACCCCAAAATATAATACCATATGACATAAGCAAATTAAAATAAGCAAAGTAGACTAATTTTCGTGTCGAACGATCACTCACTTCAGATACCGTTCGAATAGTAAAAATGGCAGCATTAAGTCTTTGAACAAGATCCTGAACATGGGCTTTCCACTACAGTTTACTATCTATCTGAACACCTAGAAATTTGAACTGTTCAGTTTCACTAATTATATGCTTGTTCTGTGAAATTAAAATGTCAGGTTTTGTTGAATTGTGTGTTACAAACCGTAAAGACTGAGTCTTACTGTTATTTAGCATTAGTTTTGTGGTGTCACCGCCAGACACCACACTTGCTAGGTGGTAGCCTTTAAATCGGCCGTGGTCCATTAGTATACGCCGGACCCGCGTGTCGCCACTGTCAGTGATAGCAGACCGAGCGCCACCACACGGCAGGTCTAGAGAGACGTACTAGCACTCGCCCCAGTTGTACAGCCGACGTTGCTAGCCATGGTTCACTGACAAATATGCTCTCATTTGCCGAGACGATAGTTAGCATAGCCTTCAGCTACATTTGCTATGACCTAGCAAGGTGCCGTATTCAATTGCTAATTAATATTATGAAGCATGTATCATCAAGAGCGATGTTCTACAATTATGGATTAAAGTTAAGTATTCCAGAAGCTATGTACTTTTCTTTATAGCATTCATTATGTATCCTGTTTCAGACCTCACGCCAGCCTGCGTGAGTTTAAGCGCGTGCCTTTCGGCTTCCTCTCATTGTGTCTAGGCTGTCTTGTCTAGACACAACAAGTTTATTTTCTACAAGCCATGAACTTTGGTCATGAACTGCACTATTTGAAACCTAGCCAATGTTGCACACAACATCCTTTACTACCAAGCTAATGTCATCAGCAAACAGAAATATTTTCGAGTTACCCATAATACTAGAGGGCATATCATTTATATAAATAAGGAACAGGAGTGCACCCAACACTGATCACTGGGGCACCCCTCACTTGACCGTGCCCCACTCAGACCCCACCATCACAGCCATTCTCAACATTGTGAATAAGGAACTTTTGCTGTCTGTGGCTAAAGTAAGAAGTGAACCAATTGGGAGCTACTCCCCATATTTCATAATGGTCCAACTTCAGGAGCAATATTTTGTGATAAACACAATCAAACCCCTTAGTGAAACCAAAAACATGCCTAGCATTCGAAACCTTTTATTTAACCCACCCAGTACCTCATAGAGAAAAGAGAATATAGCATTTTCAGTTATTAAATGACTTCTAAAAGGCCAACTGTACATTTGATAGCAAATTGTGGGATATAAAATAATCAACTGTCCTTATATATACAGCTTTTTCAATAATTTAGGAAACACTGATGGCATAGAAATAGGTCTAAAACTGTCTACATTATCCCTTTCTCCCTTTTTGTAAAGCAGCTTTATTACTGAGTACTTTAATTGTACAGGAAACTGACCATTCCTAAAAGGAAAATTACAAATATGGCTAAGTACAAGGCTAACTTGTGCAGCACAGTACTTTAATATTCTGCTAGGCACTCCATCATAACCATGAGAGTCCTTAGTCTTCAGTGATTTAATTATTGACTCAATCTCCCCTTTGTCTGTATCACAGAGGACTATTTCAGCCATTAATCTTGAAAAGGCATCTGCCAAGAGAGTTATATGATTCCCTGTAGAAACTGAATTTTTGCTTAATTCACCAACAACGCTGAGAAAATGATTGTTAAATACTGTACATATATCTGATTTATCAGTAACAGAAATATTTTTACTACGAATTGACTTTATATAGTCGACCTTGTGCTGCTGACGAGGCACTTTCTCCACAACTGACCACATGGTTTTAATTTTATCCTGCAAATTAGCTATTCTATTTGCATACCACATACTCTTTGCCTTCCTAATGACATTTTTAAGCACCTTACAATACTATTTGTAATGGGCTACTGTAGCTTGAATGTGACTACTTCTAACATTCTGATATAATTCCCTCTTTGTTCTACATGATATCCTTATCCCACTAGTCAGCCACCCGAGCTGCCTATTACTGCTAGTACCCCGTTTAGAACGTTCTAAGGGAAATCAACTCTCAAAGAGCATGAGAAATGTGTTAAGGAAAGCATTATATTTATCATCTATGTTATTGGCACTATAAACATCGTGCCACTCTTGTTCCTTGACATGGTTTAAAAAACTCTCTATTGCTGTTGCATTAACTTGTAATTACATGTGACATCTGTTTGAGTACAAAAAACTTTTAGTGTTAAAACTTGTGAATCATGGTCTGACAAGCCATTCACCCTTTTAGTAACAGAATGCCCATCTAGTAATGAAGAATGAATATAAATATTGTCTATGGCTGTGCTACTGTTCCCCTGCACCCTAGTTGGAAAAAAAAACACAGCCTGCATCAGACATATGAATTTAGGGGATCTACCAACATCCTTTTTCTTGCACCATCATATACAAAATTAATATTGAAGTCACCACATATAACTAATTTCTGGTACTTTCTACAAAGTGAATTAAGAACCCTCTCTAGCTTGAGCAGAAACACTCTGAAGTCAGAATTAGGGCACCTACAAACAACAACCGTTAGAAGTTAAGTTTCACTAAATTCAACTGCCCCTGCACAACATTCAAATACCTGTTTAGTGCAGTGCTGTGATACGCCTATGGACTCAATGGAATACTGTTTTTTTTTACGTACATAGCCACTACCTCACCCCGAAAGGAACTCCTTGAAAAACAGGCAGCTAATCTGTATCCTGGTAAAGGAAGCCTCTGAATTGTCAAATTATTTAAGCGGTGCTCTGACATACCAATAATTTCAAGTCAACATCTATAAGCAGTTCACTAAAATTATCTCTAATACCTCTTATATTTTGATGAAATATACTAATTCCTTCTCTACTTGGAAACATTACATCCTCTGAAGGTGAGCCCTTAGATAGAGGGACTTCCTTTAAGCAGGTATACCTATCAGCTGACTCCAATTAAAAAAGAAGGGTGCAACTCTAACACCAATTAATACAGGAAATTTTCCATGAGTGATTCCACCACTACCAACTACACTGTCACCTATACACTTTGCCAGCCTCCCCTTTCCATACCTCTTGAGGTGCAGGCCATGCCTAGTGAAACCCGATCTACTGACAGACCCAACTGGCACCACACACACAAGCACAAGCTTTTGGAAAAGGAACTAATTCTTGTAACTCTGATAGTACGCTGCTTCTAAGCAAGCATGATTTTTCATTTTGCACCTACTACTGAAATTGTTGAGCATTTCCTTAGCCATATTATAATGTTCTGAAAATACCATTGTAATCCCACCTGACATATCAATGGATCAAACGATATAATTATGAATACATCCACAGAGTCCGGTAAGTGTGGTGCAAAAGAAACATCTGCTGCCACCTGGTCAAAACAAAACAACTGCAATACATTTAAGGGTGGCTGCAGACTGCCCTGTCACTTGTCAACGAGCCAATGCCCATTCTGACAACTGATGACGACCCTGCGGTAATTGGTTTATTCCTGGACTGTGGTTTGAGCTTCATTGTTATCTTCTGACAATATTGGCTAGCTCACTGATTTACATATATACTTAATGTGGGACTATCTTTGTTCATCATTTAATTGACTGCTGTCTTTTCAGTGAATTAACTGACGACATATGGGAGCACAGAGAGCGCAATCTGCATCTCAGCATTTCCCAACCAAACCTACAAACAGTGTCCTTCAGAAATGACGTGTGAGTTATTCAACAATGATTCAGAGTACTGTTTTAACCATGAAGTCAGAAATCTTTTGTTCTGTGTATTTCCAGAAGAGTCAGGTGCTATTAGTTTTTGTGGAATCATTCAGTACTGAAACCACATGTGCATGTTTACATGCTGGAAGCAACCATGTGACTGTACCAGCAATCTGTGGCCGGCTGCAAGACACAGTCTTCTCAGCCAACACAGCCAGTGCTGCCACAGATCCGACTTAAAGAACACTGCATGTTGCATCTGTCAACAGTTCAGTTAGTTATGACTGTCTAGCCTAATCGTTGTGCCTTGACACTCAGCCCCTATTATTGCTGAATATATGCCAACTCAGCCTGGCTCAAGGACTTTATCTGTGTGGTATCAACATTCAATACCACACTTGTTAGGGGTTGCAGTTATCGACCGCGGTCCATACTAGTATCGCTGGACCCGCAAGTCGAGACTAGCGCCGCTCCGTGGCTTGCAACAAGTCTCTAGCGTGAGCTCAGCCACTCTTGCTCGTGACATCAAGTAGGAAAGTAGTACAGCCTTCAGCCGATAGGAAGCAACCTCTAACAAGGCGCTTAGTTACAGTATGGCCAATGGGATTATTTTGCTCCCTGCACAGAATCCACAGATTCCTTGGTATTCAGAAGCAGGGTGACAAAGCAGTTTCTGTGGTCTGGATTTTGCTAGTGGAATTCACGATAAGTAAAAGAGGTTTATCAAACACTACACATATACCTTATTATATTGCTCCCCGTCATAGAACCACCAACTCCTTGGCATCCACAAGCAAGACAACAAAACAGTTTCTGTGCTTTAATTGTAAATGTTTGTGACTAATACAAGCTGTTTTGCAGAAGTAGACATACAACATGTATGTGTGCTTAAGAACACACACATTTGACTGTGTTGCAGTGTTGTTCTCACTAGTGGTTTGTACACATACTTCCTTCATGATGGTGTTGTACTTCCCAGTATATGGCAATGAACCGGATCTTGCCACTTGCCTTATTTACATACAACCTTACTTAACTTTTAGGCTGCTGCAAATGTGCTTGTTACAAGCCATATTGAGCACTTAAGCACTTATTTGATATTGCTTAGCCCATGTGTCTGTATTGACTGCCTATGTTTTGGATAGATACCCACTTGAGGCTGAATTAACTTGTGATCTATTTCATATCATGCTGAATATTTTTGTAGGGTTGATAATGACAACCACACCTGTTACTTAGGGTTTTGTCACCACTGGGGCAATATTAATAATGGGACTGTAAATGTTGTTCAGATACATAACAACAGTGACACTGAAGCTACACTACAGAGGAATTAATGTACTGGTATGATGAATTATTCCTTGACAAATATAGGGTTATCAAAAATATACATTTTTGCAGTTTTCATAGGAATTTACTAGCCATGACAAAAGCAGTACGTCTCTTCTTATTCCTCTCTGTTGTTCTATTCCTTCTTCACTACCCATTCGTAATACGTGGTGTTCCAAAGCATTCCTCTCTCTATAAGTCAAGAAGTAAGTCCCTATAGGACCAAACTGCTCAGGTTATATGTGTATAAGTCAAGAAATGAGCATTACTTGTCAGTATCCCTGACATTTTTTGATTGCTCGTCATGGGATGGTACTTGATATCTGCAAGAGAGGTTACTGCTTATCTTAGGGCGTTTTGTAACTCACGTGTCATATTACAATATTCAGAAGTACAAAATATCGCTATAATACAGCATCATTCACTGTGAACTACTGTAATAGCTTATTATACCCTTTTGAGAAATCTGTTTCATTTACTCTGTCAGGTATCTTGTTGTTTTTATTTATTTATCTTGATATAGGTGTGCCTCAGTAGATTTGTGACTGACAATGGGTCCATAGGTATGAGGTTCAAACACTGGCCAGCTTTAGGATTTTTATCTGCCACTTATCATTATTTCACGCCCACCAAGGTTGGTTAATATGGAAAATGCCAAGTTGCATGTTGGTTTGGGGACTGTGTTAAATGGTTGGTACAGGTAGGTCTGTTTAAAATTTGGAGGAAGGTAAGGAATACTATTTCCAATAGGACCATGCCTAGTAAAGTGCTTCAGCATTCAAACCAACCTTTGGATTGATGAAAGCTTTACCTTACCTAGCTCAATGTGGCACTGACTACCAGTGATATAGCTAGCTCCGTGGTTATCTGTAAGGCTCAGTGATCTTCTTTATGTTCATATTACATGTTAATGCTAAATGCTACAATGTTTCAATGTCTACAAATTTCAAACATATGCTCAATTTCTACAAGTAGACAGTACATATACAGCAATGGCACAATTACAACCCAATTCCAAAGTTACAACCCACTATTCAGGTACATACACTCAAACATACTCTACCTCTAGGAGATTTGGTTGTCCTTGACCAACAGATTTCACTTCATCGTTAACTTTCAAATCCACAGGTTGCGAGATCTTTGCTGTATCAACAGTTGCTTGAGCACCACAAGCTTTATCAAAAAGGGTACCCAAGTAGACCCAAATGTAACATGGCTCAAGTGTGCTGAACAACAAATTAGCAGACTTCAGAAGCTCTTGGCTGCCTTTGTATGTAGCTGTGGAAGCAGCAGAAGCCAGTTTGCCTCCATCACAAGCTAAATAGAGTGTCCTAAAAAGAAATGCTTGTTAGTCTGCTGCTTATTTCACACTTTTATCAGCAAAGTTTGACAACTTCTAAACTGCATTTTTAGCTCATCCCCAATAAATTAAAATTAGAAAAGGAGATCAATATAAAATTACCAGCTGAAAACACAAAAGTGCAAAAATAATACAAATTTTCAAATATTCACAGCATAATTCATGTAGATGAATAAAATCTGACAGTTGATGGTTAAAGTTAAATTTAACTGTATTAGTTTTAGTGTTAGACTCCATTTACAACACAAGCAGAAAGTCATATCTGTACAATTTGGAAGAACACAAATAAGTGGTTGTTGACAAATTCTGAAAATGAGTGCAGTCTTGACTGAGTCAATAAAGACCACATACGCCAATGATAGAATTCATTACCAACTTTCTGAGATTTTTCACAGATGATATAATTATAGGAAAGAAATGTCATGACCAAACTTCTTGTAAAATCTACAGGAATCTTGAACTACCATTAGCTGAAGAGCTGTAGGTCAGGTTTCCATGAACACTATTTCACTACATCTCATACTAACAAGAGAGTCCAAATATCATAATTACACATGTTAATACCTGTGTTGCTATGAACGTACACTTTCTTGGTGTAATACTCCTGACGGAAACCTCTTGGATTTCCAGACAGTTGGCAGTCTTAAAATACTACTTGGTTTCGAAGTGTATCATAATCAACACGTTCTGGCACAGCAGATGTCATAATATTTATACAAGCAGTAACCCCATCTAAATGGTTGCAGACAGCTTGGTACTGTCCATTCAGAGGGCACATGGTGAGGGGAGTGAAGTTGCAGTGGTGGGAACAGCAAGTGTGCAAGAAATTGTTCTCTAATCTCTGTAAGGGCATTCCAGATGCATCGGACAGCGCATGGCATGTACCACCTGCCTTCTTCTTTGTCAGTACATCCATGATATAGGAAGAAGACACACGCAGACTTGTAGCTGCTTGCAATGAGCTGCCACCATCCAACACAATAGCAGGAATTGCAAACCATCCTGATACATAGGGCACATTTCATGTTCAATAAAGAAAGCCTCCCAGCTGAATTACAATGCCTGAGACAATGAAATAATGATTAGTAGCCACTCAAGAAGAGAAAATATGCGGCCAACTGGGAAGAGGAGAAAGAAGACAAGAGAGACACTTTACTTCCTTACTTGGGAACACTCTCAGTAAAGATCAAGGTGTGCTTGAAAAATCCAACATAAAAACTATCTTCCAACCAGTGCCTATGACAAAAGAGCACCTTGGCTCTGTGAAAGACTCACTAAAACTGAATGTGCCTGGAATATACAGCATGTCTTGTGAATGTGGCCACATATACATTAATCGAATGCAGTGGATATCTTGAAACTCTGTGAGATGACACCAGGCACATATGACTGGGACAAACAGAGAAATCAGCAATAGCAGATGATAAAATAAAGGAAGACCTCATTTGTGATTTTCACAACACCAAGGTGCTATACCGGGCACCTGGATATTGAGACAGTTTTTATAAGGTAATCCACAGACATAAGGACTCAAGGGAATCTAGTCAGTAGGTACAGAGGAAACCAGCTTAGTTTGGCACAGAATCCCACACTAGTGGTGATACAAGAGTGTGCCCAGCACCATCCAGCTGCAAGACACATTCGGAATGCCCAGACAGAGTTTCGAGCACAGCCTCTAATGCTCTTGCTGATTTCATGCCTGCAAACTTATCTCTTCCCAAGTCGATGGCCACATAGTTTCCAGTCACCTGCACCCAGCTGCACCATTAAAGTGCGCGTCATTTATGTTGGCGGCCGAGTTTAGGTTCGTTCTGCGCATCTGACGTCACAAAACACAGTCAACCAATGAACAGAGAACGACGTTGCCAGATCTCGACTGCAGTGCATAGCATGGACAAGTGTCTTCAGTTTTAGAAACGTTCAGTCATAAATAAAGTAATAGAACAAAAGCAATGTCTTGATAGCAGACTTTCTTTTATAGAAAGTTTGGAAAAAGCGTTCTTTATACCAATTGCTTCATATTCTATTAATTAATTAAACCAAACAAGCAATAAGACTCCTAATTCAGGCGATAGCAAGGAAAGGTGTTTGTATCAATCTCACGAACCGCTTTTTCGCACTAAAGAAGAGTGGTAATTGTTTATTTTCTATTGTACTTCGACGAAGCGTGAGTAATTCATAGTCATATCAAAAGTGTTTGTCAGTATTTTGCGTGACGTGTTAGACTTCTCACGGTGTTCTGTAGCCAGAGTATCTGCGTTAGCGTAATGGTTAAGGTGTTGGACTTCTACGTGGAAGGTTATGAGTTCAGACCTTGTGTGGTGCTTCATATTTTAATTATTTAAAAACAATATCGAAGTGCCTTACTTCATGAATTATATTCGTTTGAATGCATTTTTTTGAAATTTCTAGCGCTTTGTCTCTTCATTAACCCTTTCGCTGCTGCAGACACGTGCTCCCCGCATTCCGCGCTGTGCGCAATTTTGTCATCACTGCACTGCTCGCCTGTGTAGACATATGATGTTCCCACTGCTTTGACACACGTATCATTCGATTTCACAAAAACTATTTGGCCCAAAAATTTGATTTTTACACGTCTTCGTGACTGATACCTTCCCCCCATAAATGACTTAATTTTGTTTCGATGTTCGACTCAGTTATTATGCAGCATTAAATGTAGTAAACCATTGCACGAAATTTTGAAGAGTTTGCAGAGGTAGAAGTCCATAGCGTATACTTTCCGTATGGTCGATTTTAGTTACCACAATGTTGAGAATGAAATGTGGACAAGATACCTAAATTTCATATAAAATTTACTGTATAACAATATCTCATTTAATTTAAGTACCACATAGGTGTCGTATGTAATATTGAGAAATATTCCGTCTTTCGCGACTGTAATAAAAGTTTTATTTACAACGGATGCGTTTGGCTTTATTTTAAAGCACTTCAATCAATGAAAGGTATGGCACATACACAATGGTACTCATGATCTCTTTCTTGTTTTTGTTCCACAGTCGCAGTTTCACCAATGGTACTGAAATATATTCCTCTTCTGCAACTGTAATAAGCGACTTATTTAGACCAGACGCATTTCTCTCTTTTGAAGCATCTTCAGTGGACAGTATTTTGTCTCCTCCATTGCCAAGTCAGCTTTCGTAGTTTTGTGCTGCGGTAACACTATATTCAACGTTTGTGTTGGCTGATCAGTGATTTAGCAAATAAACGATGTTTGTGTGTGCCACACACAAAAATTATATTTGACATAGCCGAGAGCACTTCACTGATAGACGGTACATTCAAGTCCTAATGTTTTTGCAAGTCCACAGTTTTGTTTAATGTATTTTTTCTACTTCCTTTTGGTTCACTGAAGTGCTTTAAAATAAAGCCAAATGTGCTCAGTGTAAATAAAACTTTTGTTACAGTCGCGAAAGACGGAATATTTCTCAATATTACATATGACACCTATGTGGTACTTAAATGAGATATTGTTATACAGTAAATTTTATATGAAATTTAGGTATCTTGTCCACATTTCATTCTCAACATTGTGGCAACTAAAATCGACCATACGGAAAGTATACGCTATGGACTTCCACCTCTGCAAACTCTTCAAAATTTCGTGCAATAGTTTACTACATTTAATGCTGCATAATAACTGCGTTGAACATCGAAACAAAATTAAGTCATTTATGGGGGGAAGGTATCAGTCAAGAAGACGTGTAAAAATCAAATTTTTGGGCTAAATAGTTTTTGTGAAATCGAATGATACGTGTGTCAAAGCAGTGGGAACACCATATGTCTGCACAGGCGAGCAGTGCAGTGACAAAATCGCGCACAGCGCGGAATGCAGGGAGCACGTCTTTGTACCAGCGAAAGGGTTAATGCGGCCATGGTGGCTTTACTTCATGAACTGCGCGCTCCCCCCTAAACGTAGGCTTGCAAACTAGCTATACTATGGCGCTGCTTCTATTGGCGCGTGCGTCGTGTGCAACTGGCAACGCAGCAGTCTCCCGCGTCTGGGCGGGCATGCGCGAGCCGCCAAGATAAAAGAATTGAACTATAGTGGACCATTCCATGTCAAGTGGTCTAATTTTGGGGAAGGTTCCCGCATGACCATAGTAGAATTTGATGAAATTTTGTGTGAACATTTGCACATGTTCCCAATGAACATTGGCAAAGTTTTACATTCATCAATGTAATATTTGCCGAGATAATAGTCATCTGTTTGGCCCTGTAATGCAGCTTTCATCAATGCACCCCTGAGTTTTCAGCAACTTTGAGACAAAATATCTCCAGCAATATTTTCTTGAAAGAAACAAAACTAGGCTGCCTTGTACAATTTTTTGTGTTCTCTTATGAGCAATAATAAAGATTTAATAAACAATTCTCATTCAGACAATTTTAAGCAAATTTGGCTGAGGAAAAAAACAGCCACTAGAAAAAGTTGAAAATTATTGTAAAAAGAAACTAATGGGTATTTTCAGCCCACTTTATTGTAAAAACAGTTTCTCCAAATACTTTTACACTGTTATCATTAGAAAGGTCATGTTCTAAAGTACTAAAACACTAGATCTTTTTTGTAACAGTAGCAAATGAATTAAATCTTACATATTTTATTATATTTTACAATTGTTTAGTAGTATCAGGAGAAAGTAAAATCAGAAGTTCTAATGGACAGGAAGTGAGCTTTAAAAAAAAAAAAAAGGGCAAAAAAATAACTTTTTTCTTTTTTTTTAAAGTGTTGAGCTCTACAAAATAATTATTTTTTTAAAATCAAAGAACATCAAGAACCCAATATCGAAGACAGTATTTTCTTTTTTTCCACTCCATAATATAAGGGGTTATCAAAAAGTTTCTGTTCAAAGACCATACAGTCCAGAATCAGCACACCAATCAAAGAAAATCGTCTTGGCGTTGAGGCAATCACTCCACTAATGCACCAGGTTGAAGGTACCCATTTGGTAAAACACCATGAACTGCTGCATGAAGCAGTCTGTAACAGCCTGTGGCACATCCTCTTCTGACAGGAATCGTCGACCTTTCAAGGCCTTAAAAAAGGCTGGCCTCCCAGAGCGATCAGCATCTTGTGCTGAATCATGGAACTTGGCATACAATTCCAAATTGTGGTTTTCAACATATACGCTGGCTCATGCACAGTCTTCATTCTCCAGCGGATGTCCACTTGTGTTTTGTCATTCAGCAGTCCAGAAAAAGAATAGCAACAGATTGGTCCTGTTCAGACACATTTGGTAATAATGTCACCATCGTTATCATTTCCGCATTTACCACACGCCAGTTGCAAAGATAAGCATGCCACACTAATTCCTTGTCTGCATGCTGGTGCTTGTATACCCACATCAGAGTTGTGCAACATTGCATATATGCTGAAGCAGTGCCCTCACATGGAAACTGTTTAATCACCCCTTACAATTTAGATAATTGCTTGAGCTTCTCAGCATGGCAGTTTGCAGTATGGAATTTAAAGAATGCATGCTAGATTGTTGAGACAATTGTACTGAACCTGAAACTACACATATGCAGTTGTTAGCTACACCATACAGCATGATCCACAGGAAATTATTGCATATAATTAATAGATCAATATCAAACAGGACACTCTGGACACAAAGTAAATGGCAGTGAATGACTTATTGAAGAAGTAGGAACAAAAATTTGGAGTCTGTCATACCATCATTACAGCACCAAACATCCATGTTTGCATATTACAGCCCTTAAATCTGGCCTAAGGGAAGACATAATCCTAATGGATTTTGCCAAAAATTATTCATTTATCATTCAGGACACAATGCAAGGATTTTACTGGGAAATATTCAAGCAACTCTCCATCCATTTGTCATTTATTTCCCCAATCTATCAGTTTTTGTGTAGCTAGTGACTGTCTGTGACATGACACAATTGTTGCCCAGGCTTTTGTCAAGGATCTGATCAAATAGGTAAAATACAGTTTGCTCAGATTTACCACATCCATTATTTCAGTGATTGCTCCAGCATACAAAACAAAACTTTCAAAAAATTTCTCAAAGTTTGCTATCATAAAAAGGACTGGAAATATGGTACAACGGAATTTTTTTGCTACATGTCATGAAAAATCATCCTGTGATGGAACTGGGGGTAGAACAATGTAATTAGCAGCAAGAGCAAGCTTGCAACAGCCAGTCAATAGGCAGATTCTTGCACCTATAAACGTACTTGGCTCCTGCACTGAGAGCATTAAATTTGCTTCCATCGGCAAAGAAGAAATTGAACAAAATAAAAACTCACAAGAAGAGAGTTTTAAACATGGCATACTCTGGCAGGAACTAGCGAAAATCACAATTTTCTGCCAACTGATTAAACAATACTGCAGATTAGTAGAGTTTTGAAATAATGCATCACCTTTTTTGGTCAAAATTAGTGAAAATAATGAAGGAGGTATATTAACATCAGACCTTGAGCCAGGACAATATGCAGCATGCATTTATGAAAAAGAGTGGTGGATTGGAAATGTCTTTACCTCTGAGTAGAAGGACACTAACAGGTTTTATGCACCTGCATGGTCCAGCAAATTCGTTTGTATTGGCCATCACAGAATGACAAATGTTGGGTTCCAGAACAGCAAACTGTTGCACTTACTGCAGCACCATCAGAGGTATCATCTTGTTGTCAGTATGGTTTTTCTTGCAATATTCAACACAAATTTAATCAAACCTCTAAAAAATTCAAGTATCTTTGAGTAAAGATAAGGTTAAGATCTTAAAGAAATCTCTTCTAGCTTTGGCCTGGGGCACTTAAAATGTATCATCAAGATTGGAACCCTGCAGAAACAGAACCATATCAGGCTTGGGATCATTTGGTAAAGAAACCTACCTGTGGCTGCTATTGCATAGCTTTGGGCCTGGCCCCTGTGGTGATGGGGATGCTGGTTTTTCTCACTTTAAAAGAAACCAGCAGTGGTTAAGCCAACAGAGACTAAAGCAACACATTTATAAAAATTTTCATGTCCCATGTAAACTGCAAACTTTTTGGACAGAAATTTGCTATACTTCAGATTGGAATTAAACTTGCACATGAATAGCATCACAAAGTAGAAAACAGTATCAAAATTCTCATTAACATGATCCTTTTCCAAAAAATGTCTGGCAGACTGCTATGAACTTGACCAAAATTAACGCAATGTGACAGTGATGTAAAACTTGAAGGCAGTTAATAGAATGTGTGTTCCAGGTATTCTGCAACAATTTTGCTACCATGACCTCCAGTACCTTGGTAATGGATAGTTAAATTTTGAAGTTTATAATTAGTTTGATTCCGTAGTTATTACAGCAGAAAAACTACCTCAAATGTGTCATGAAGGGTCACAACAAAAATGTCCTCCTTTTTTTGGTACATTTTCCACTTCTTCCGACTCGAGGTTTCCCATTCATCAGAAATTTTTATATTGCCTTCCCCACAGCGTATTAAACAACCGCAAAGCATAATTAGTTATGACAGACTTAATTTGAGTACAGGTGGAACATGGGTGTTTCTTCATGGTGCTTTTCTTCGTTGTTGCACACTGCATTGCACAACCAAACCAACTTTTTCAGATGGTTTGGAATATTGTCTTTCTAATGAAAATGATTTTAAGAAGCCTGCAGAAAATACTTTTTTTGTAAAAGTGGGCTAACAGAGTTGTAAAGCTAATGTAGGCTACCACAGACTATCGTAAGGAAGCGTAGACTACAGTATTTCCAGAATGAAATTTTCACTCCGCAGTGGAGTGTGTGCTGATATGAAACTTCCTGGTAGATTAAAACTGTGTGCAGGACCGAGAATCAAACTCGGGACCTTTACCTTTCGCGGGCAAGTGCTCTACCGACTGAGCTACCCAAACATGACTCACGACTCATCCTCGCAGCTTTAATTCCACTAATATCCCATCTCCTACCTTCCAAACTTCAGAGAAGCTCTCCTGCGAACCTTTCAGTACCAGTACTCCTGGAAGAGAGGATACTGTAGGGACTTGGTTTTGCCACAGCCTGGTCGATGTTTCCAGAATGAAATTTTCACTCTGCAGAGGAGTGTGCGCTGATATGAAACTTCCTCGCAAATTAAAATTGCTTCATTCTGGAAACATCCCCCCTGGCTGTGGTAGAGCCAAATCTCCGCAGTATCCTTTCTTCCAGGAGTGCTAGTTCTGCAAGGTTTGCAGGAGAGCTTCTGTGAAGTTTGGAAGGTAGGAAACGAGGTACTGGCCGAATTAAATCTGTGAGTACGGGTCGCGAGTCGTGCTTGGGTAGCTCAGTCGGTAGAGCACTTGCCCGAGAAAGGCAAAGGTCCCGAGTTCAAGTCACAGTCTGGCACGCAGTTTTAATCTGCCAAGAAGTTTCGTAGACTACAGAAGTTTTCCTAAGGGCTTTGGTCAGTTAAGGTTGTACCCGCATTACCGTACATTAGGTGTGTTGCATACCTATTGGGCATTACCTCATAACGATTGCTTTCTTTATGTATGCAACCAATGTCTTAGCTGATTCAGCTGAAAATCAGAAGTGGTAAACCATCTAGAAACTGAGGGAGGATATACACAGGACCCCATAACCTAAGGAACATTTTTGTTCTTCATAGTTATCTTCATGTCTGTAACTTAACAATAAAAGTTCTTATAGCAAAACTTAACTTGTCAATGTTTAATTGAGACTTTTTTAAAAAACTGATGATTTCTAGGTTGCACTTGAATATGTCATACAGGGAAAGCTAGAGGCATCAGAAATGTTGTGACAGCAGTGAATTTTGATTTGAGGGAGTGGGAAAGTATTGGGGAGGCTATTCCTCATTTCTGGCTATAACAGGTGCCCATAGCTCACATGGAGAATGCAGTTAACTGATGTGTACAATAATGGTACAGATCAGGTCATTTGCAGTTAGTTGCAAGATACATGGCAACAGATAAAAAAATTTACTCACCAACCGGCGGCATGAGAACACGCGTATAAAAGTACTAAAATTTGCAAGTTTTTGGAGTCACTGGCTGCTTCTTCAGGCACAAGGGTTGTCTGGGAAGGAAGAGGGGCAAATAAAAAGGACTGGTGAGTTTTAGGAAATGGGTAGAGTTCGGAAAAGTCACCCAAAACCCTGGTTCAGGGGTGATGTGCTGAACAGGATGAGAAAGAAAGACTAATTTCTGGGGACTGCACCGGATGAGATTTGAAAACCTGAGAGTTCAAAAGTGGAAGACAGGGTAATACGCAAGACAGAGATTACTGACCAAACATCATGTAAGAGTTAATGAGTGTGAAAAGCTAAGCACATTATATGTGGAAGAGGTAAGGAGGAGGGAAAAACAGACAGATCAGAAAATAAAAGGTACAGTAAACTAAAAGGAAGTGAAGAAAGGAACAGATACTGAGAAGAAATGCTCAGACTGTAGAAATTAACAAAAATTAAGGCCTGGTGGACGGCAAGAACCAAGGACATGTTTTAACACAAAGGGCATGTTGTACAACACCCTGACGAAGAGCATGATCTGCAAAATAATAGTAGTAATGTCAGAGCCTGTTTCAGCATATATGCCGTATTAAATCTTCCCCCAGATACCAGTTTCTCAGACCCCTGCATGTGGGAACTGGCATTATGACACGTCCTTGATTCTTGCCATCCACCTGCCTTAATTTACATTTATTTCTTTCCCTTTTGGTTTTCTATATCCATTATTTTCTGACCTGTCTATTTTTTCCCTGCCCTACCCCCCCCCCCCCCCCCCCCCCCCCTCTATCATACAAAATGCACTTAGCTTTCAGTTCTTATAGACTTGAGCATAATGTTTTGTCAGTAATCTCTGTCTTGTATGTTGGCGACTTTTCCAAGCTACACCCAGTTCCTAACCCTCACCAGTCCTTTTCCTGCACACTTTCTCCTTCCTCTTCCACCCTTCCACCAGAAGTAGGAGCCACTGGCCCCAAGAGCTTGCAAATTTCAATACCTTTATATGTGTTTTCTGCTGCTGCAACTTGGTGAGTAGATTGTTTTTAACTGTGCAGTTACGTTTTCAAAAATTGAGTATTTTTGTTAAGATACGTAGGATTATTAAGTAAGAGTCTAAAATGCAGTTAACAAGGTGCGGAGGATAGTGGATTTGGTGAAACCTGCACATTGTTAAGACTGATTGCTTATTATGCCAAGTTCAGGACACACTGAAAGACAACATGTTTTTGGTGGAAATGATATTTGCTGTATCCAAAATATTACTTCTGAATATGAAGAACTGCATGTGAAAGAACATGAGAGATATAGACCATGCCATTCACATAACATGTTGACAGCTTATCAATTTTTCATGTAATCTACGACATGTTCTAAATAATGAGTGCACATGACTTGAAACAGTAATACATCAAAATGCTTGAATAAATAAAGCACAAGTTAAATTACTGCATGAATTCATATATCAATATTCAAACCTGTGTAATTACCCAAAAAATAAATTAAAAATAATGCCTAAAACAGAACATGAACTGCTCAAAATGTGGGTATAGCAAACTATGATATCACTGAAAATATAAGTTCAGTGTGGCACATTTTCAGCTTGAAATTTAGAATGGACAAATTGTAGTTAGTTCTTCATTTCGATCAACCAATATAAAACTAATCTATGGTGAAAATGACAACATGTGTTTGTATGGAACAAGAATTAAGTTAAGAGATGAGAAGCAGCAGAAGGAAAAAAGAAGAAGAGGAAAAAGGAAAACGATAAGGAATCTTTTGAAATAAAACACACTGACTAAATCTGTGCAAACAGTCAATCACTAATAAGAGAACAGTAAAGAGTTTTATACAAACATTATTTGTTCTTTCTACCAACACTGTCCAGAGATAATATCTGCCTGTCTCTTAATTTCAATTACAGGCTATAGCACTGACACAATTACAAAATTAACCTGGTGAGGTTGTGGTAGGGTTAATTTGACCCTGCTCATTTTGTTTTGTTGGCAGTTCTTTGTTGCGCAGTTGCACATTGTCGAAGATCTCAGTAGCTGTTCACAATGAACAGAAGGGTGGAAGATCTTCTATTCTTACTGATGAGTTCGTGCAAAAAGTCAAAGAATCTATTCATGAAGACTGCCCATTGACAGTGGCTGAAATTTCTGCGATGTTTCCACAACTCTCTAGAACTCTCTTATACAAGATACTCACAGAAATGCTGGAATAATGGAAACTGCGTAAGTTGGGTCCCAAAACAGATTACAGAGCAGCACAAGAAAAATAAGGTCTATAGCACTCGCAAATTTTTCAAGCAACTTGAATTGGAAGGGGAGGATTTTCTGATCTCTGTTGTGACTGAAGACGAAACACGGGTGGTTTATTACATGCTCGAGACGAAAGGTAGTCATCACAGTGGCATCATACCAGTTCCAAATCTGCCAAAAAATTCAAAACCAATATTTTGGCCACAGTGTTTTGGGACCGAAATTGAATCGTTTTGGTTGAATTTCTGCCGCAGGGAGAGAGCATCAATGCAAAACAATATTGTCAGACCCTAAAAAATCTCAAAAGGAGCATTCAAAACAAAAGGAGGGGAATGCTGATGTGAAGAATGTGATTGTTGCACAATGCCCATCCTCTCACAGCCTTTGCCACCAAGGCATTCTTTAACTACTCCCCATATTCCTCAGAATTGGTGCCTTCAAATGGTTCAAATGGCTATGAGCTCTATGGGACTTAACATCTGAGGTCATCAGTCCCCTAGAACTTAGAACTTCTTAAATCTAACTAACCTAAGGACATCACACACATCCATGCCCAAGGCTGGATTCAAACCTGTGACCGTAGTGGTCGCACGTTTCCAGACTGTAGCACCCAGAACCGCTCGGCCACACTGGCCGGCCTTGGTGCCTTCAAATTATCATCTTTACACTTCCCTGAAGGACCATATGAGTGACATTAAATTTTCAACCTACGAGTCGGTGCAGAAAGAGGTTCTGAATTGGGAAAACAGCTGGCAGGAGAATTCTTCCCGGAGGGCACAAAGAAGTTTGTGCCACAGCTCACCACACGCGTTGAACGGATGGCGATAACAGGGAAAAATCATCAACAAGTGTATCAACAATTTCCTGTGGTTTATTTTCAGCACACAGAGAGACAGACAGAGAGAGAGAGAGAGAGAGAGAGAGAGAGAGAGAGAGAGAGAGAGAGAGAGAAAAGAACATCATTTTCACCAAGAAATAATACCTTGGAAAATGTATTCTCAACCAAATGCATGGGAAAATTGCATGATGATAAACATATGTTTTACAAATTAACACAAGTATTCAGTATGAAGAAAGAGGATGGAGAAGCGGGGGTCGGGGAGGGGGGGGGGGGGGGGGGAGGGGGGGGAGGGGGGGGAGGGGGGGGGGGCAACAACTACCATTCTGGGCAATTCAGACAAAAACATAATACAACCAGTTATACCAGTGCATCATAAGGTCGAATACCAAAACACTTTTTACGTGGTTCATAATAGAACTGAACTGAGGCAAAGCACACAATGTTGGGGGCATGGAAATTCAAATGAAAGAAAAGGGTGATGTATACGTACAGATAGTACAACAACTAAAAAAAAACAGCAGGGGGGGGGGGGGATATAAGGCGTTCCACCATAAGCCAAGCAAGAATGCTGACTGAAACTTTTAAAAAGCAGAAATGCTGACCATTAAATGAAAAGAAGCTTATGAAAGTAACTAACAAAATATTTTGACTGGCAGCCACTAAAAGAGATAACAAAGTAATATTAATTAACAAATGGAGTATGGAACTCAACTACTAGAATGGCTGTTGTCCGCAACTAATTTACAAGAGTTGTAATACACAAACAAATATCTGCAAAAGAATGTTTTCCACAAGCTCAGCTAATAATTGTCATTTCCATATCCTTCTCTGTGGCTCAACACCTTTCTATTCAGCGTTCTGCACGTAATGATCAATTGAAAACAGTAAATTACATACCTGAAAACTTCATACAGGATATCATCTAAAATCTCAGGCCCTATGTCTGGCTTGTCCAAGAGAGAAACCAAAAGGCGATAAGGACGAACATCTTGTGGATGACTTGCACTCTGACTTAGAGTAATTTTTATAGCCTATAACAAAAGATTATATAACATTATAACACCCATGACAGACAAAAGGATTTAATATGGATGGTTTAAACATTTAGATTAAAAAAGAGCTGCCATTATTAGACACTTTTATGGGTAAATTCAAATCATTACAGAAATGTATTATATCTTTATACATCTGTCATCTATTTTGAACACCAATATTTCTCTTCTCTCCTATATTAATAGTTAACAATTAGCCCATAACCTAAAATAGCTTACTGACACAAATAAAATACCTTGGATATGTATAATATGAATTTAACATTTAAAAAACTGAAACAGTGAGTTACACTGGAACAAATAATGCAAAAAAATATCATGGTAATTTACACTTTGTGGCTGAACTATGGCAAAGTGATGTGTTGCCCCAAGTCTACCTAGCTGAAAAATTATGGTTGTGACTGTTGATACCATATAATAGTTTAATAGTTAATGGTGGAAAGCTGTTTATGGGTTTTTGTCATCTGTTTCGCATGTAATGCTTATACGGGTGGATGGATGGATGTCACACATTTTCAAGGTGGGACTGCAATAGCAGTATTACTGTTGTACCTGTGTGGGAGTGGTGCACCACCGAGTAAGGAGCACTGTGTGACATCGAATCAGAGTCAAATAAGCAATCTCCAACAGTATATATGACTGATGTTTCCCTGTAACTAAATCTTGAAATACAATAAGTGATTGTACATTATGATGCAATATAAGTCTTTCTTTCATAGACATTTGGAAGTGCTCAAAAATTCTAAGCTTTCAATGCAAAAATAAATGCAGCAGTGACGAAGACCACAATGCTGCACAGATGCGTTCCAGGAATACAGAGCAACATCTCAGAACTGCGTGATGTCAACAGATCTAAATCTGAACATATAATATAACATGACACATTTAAGAAGGGCAACATTGCAACTGATATCAATATCAATGTGAAATAGTGGCACAGAGCTCAGGTGAACATTAGATTTGTATGTCAATTTACCATTTTAAGTCAGCTCTTGCTCTTTAATAAATTTCTACTATAGAGCCATAAATTAACTAAAAATGACACAGCATTCATGAGGAGCTCAGTTCTATATCATAAAATGAATTTACAAAATACAACATTGCACATTTAGGCCTATCTTATATGCATACCTGAATCAAGAGATCTCTGGAATACATCTCAAAATATGGTGAGGTATTGGATGAAGTAGATTCTATGCTGCGAGATTTCTTAACAAGAGGATGTTCTGAACTCAGCAAAGATACATTTACTTCTGATCCTAGTAGCCAAGCAAATAAACGCCTGAAAACAGTATTTCAATTAATATTTTAAAACACAAGTTATTAACACAGAAGACCTTACTTATTACTGACTTACTCCTTAGCTGATACAAAATGCATTCCAAAATTCTTAATTGTACATGGGAACCATAATATAAACAATTCCATCAAAGTCTTTCTATTGTTACACCATTGCTACTCTACTTCACTCCTAGACATTTCCTGGCATACTTCATGTAAAATACCTTGGGACCTGCACAAAAACACATTCTCATCCTGATTGTGGAGCAAGTTCACCTCTCTGTTCTGAAGGAATGGCCACATTTGTTTGCTGTCGTTTGCAGAACTGCAAGCTTCATCCAATAACAGTGGCTGTCTCAGTTGTTCATACACTGATTTTATTACTCATTATTCTAGCCAGAGGCTACCGAGTTGTCACATTATTGGGCTTCATGATGTAATAAGTTAATGTGATCATTTGCAAACATGCTAGCTATAGCTTAGAAGTTCTGCTTGTGCAAAGGCAACAGCTGTTAAACTACACCTCGCCAATCACATCATTGCCAAACAGAACAGAACCCCCACCACTGCCACTGCCCCCTCCGCTACTACGCAGTATGTGCAGATATGGGCCAAGTTATTTTGTGCTTTGACAGACATAATACCAGTAGTTCACCAAAAATTGCACTAACCACTATATTTTGCATACAATGTATGAAACAAAAGTCATCTATACTGATTTTATTTTGTAAAAAGAAAAAAACAAATGCTTTCAGCTATGCCACTACATGTGTTTTTATTCTTGTTGACACATAAGAATTAGAACATCATGAAATAATGTTACAAAAATTTTGAAAAATATTTTTCTAAAGACAAACTTAAATACTACTTATAGAAATTAAGGTGCCACATATGGGAAAATCAGAGACATCTTTGGAGAAGAGAGCTTCAGCTTTATGAATACCAAGACTTCAGATGGTTAGCCCATGCTAAGCAAAGATGGGATTGTTTGAAGGTGGAAGGAATATATAGGAGGCCCATACTTAGAAAACAAAGGTGTGGTGCTGACAGTATATTAACAATCTATATCTACATGTACATCTACATCTACATTATTACTCTGCTGTTCACACTACTGTTCCACTCTCAAATGGCACGCGGGAAAAATGAGCGCTTAAATTTTTCTGTGCGAGCCCTGATTTCTCTTATTTTACCATGATGATCATTTCTCCCTATGTAGGTGGGTGCCAACAGAATGTTTTTGCAATCGGAGTAGAAAACTGGTGATTGAAATTTCATGAGAAGATCCTGTCGCAACGAAAAAAGCCTTTGTTTTAATGATTGCCACTCCAATTCATGTATCATCTCTCTGGCACTATCTCCCCTACTTCGCGATAATACAAAATGAGCTGCCCTTCTTTGGACTTTTTCAATGTCATCTGTCAGTCCCATCTGATGCGGATCCCACACTGCACAGCAACACTCCAGGATAGGGTGGACAAGCGTGGTGTAAGCAGTCTCTTTAGTAGACCTGTTGCATCTTCTTAATGTTCTCCCAATGAATCGTAGTCTTTGGTTGGTTCTACCCACATCATCTACATTAAAGTTCCAATTTAGGATATTTGTAATTGTAATCCCTAAGTATTTAGTTGAATTTACAGCCTTCAGATTTGTGTGACTTATCGCGTAATCAAAATTTAGCGGATTTCTTTTAGTACTCATGTGAATAACATCACACTTTTCTTTATTCAGGGTCAATTGCCACTTTTCACACCATACAGATATCTTATCTGAATCATTTTACAATTCAGTTTGGTCAACTGATGACTTTACGAGATGGTAAATGACAGCACCATCTGCAGACAATCTAAGACAGCTAATGAGATTGTCTCCTATGTCATTAACGTAGATCAGGAACTATAGAGGGCCTATAATGCTTCCTTGGGGAATGCTGGATATTATTTCTGTTTTACTTGATGACCTTCAGTATGTTACTATGAACTGTGACCTTTCTGATAGGAAATTACGAAATTAGCTGCATAACTGAGGCAGTATTCCATAGGCACTCAGTTTGGTTAGAAGACGCTTGTGGGGAACGGTGTCAAAAGCCTTCTGGAAATCTAAAAGTATGGAATCAATTTGACATCCCCTGTTGATAGCACTCATTACTTCATGAGTATAAAGAGCTAGATGTGTTTCGCAAGAACGATACTTTCTGAATCCGTGCTGACTGAGTGTCAATAAATCATTTTCTTTGAGGTACTTCATAATGTTCAAATACAGTATATGTTCCAAAACCCTACTGCAAATCGACATTAGTGATATGGGCCTGTAATTCAACAGATTACTCCTACTTCCCTTTTTGGGTATTGGTGTGACTTAAGCAATTTTCCAGTTTTTAGGTACGGATCTTTCTGTGAGCGAGCTGTTGTATATAATGGCTAAATATGGAGCTATTCTATCAGCATACTCTGAGAGGAACCTGTTTGGTATACAATCTGGGCCAGAAGCCTTACTTTTATTAAGTGATGTAAGCTGCTTTGTGACACCGAGGATATCTATTTCTATGTTTCTCATCCTGGCGGTTGTTCTTGATCAAAATTCAGGAATATTTACTTCATCTTCCAATCAGTTTCATGCCACATTTGCAAAGTACCTGCGTGCATTATTCACATGCTATAAGCCTGCCTTGGAAAAGATCAGTTTGGATTCCAGAGAAATGTAGGTACATGCAAGGCAGAACTGACACTATAGCTTATCTTGGCAGATAGACAGAAGAAAGGCAAAGTTACATTTATAGCATCTGAAGGCAGCAGGGACAGAATATAAAGAGAAAAAAGTTATGCACCTTGTGACAATTCTAAACTGCATACCTGTTCAGTGACATATCTCTACGAAGTATGGTAGTAAGAGAGGCCGTTACAAGTCGTACCACATCAGTGCGCAATAACTGGTTATTGTGCATGGGAAATCCCACAAGCAGCAGGTCGAGCGCACTGCGCTGCACCAGCACACTAGTGTCTTGCATACATGCACATAGTGCACTAACCTTAAAGAAAAGTTGAGACTGATCACATGGATGAACAACTTTTACTGTATTTTGGTTTTGTTTCTATAGAATAATTACAAAATTTAAAATTTCTAGATAATAATTTTTTACACACCAATAAACTTACTAACTGAACGAAACTTCACTTGCAACAGTCCACTACAATATTTAAGAAATGATCTATGTAGGTCATGGAATGAAGTACCATCACATTAATCGTGTTCAGATACAAGGAGGAACAGAATGCATTAGCAGTATAAATTTTTCCCTATCATCAACTACAGCAGTGATTCAGATATTAATTGTTGTCTGGAGGAGGAGAAGTAAAAGATCAATAAGTAGCCACACAGTCTTTATCACACAGACATCACACAAGAAAAACAGGGGGTGGCATGATTACACTATTCAAAATGGCAGTCTGACACGAGGAAATTTAATGGGAATATAATTTATGCTTTCTTACTTTGTTGTGTCATCATTACAAACAATAAAAACCAAAATGAAGTATAAACAGTGCTTATTACCATAATGTCAACATTGGTCCCCATGATGAATAACTGATCTTCCATAGAAAGCCTCTTGTTGAAGTGTGACAGAACATAGGATATAGCAGGGAGGCGTATACCACTGTTTGCTGCTATGCAATCCCACAGACATCCATAAAAGTGGTTTGGACCTACTCCATCACAAACTTTTTCTAACAATGAGGTAGTTCTGAAAGAAACAGACACTTTATGAATAGAAGAATTACACTACCCTCCACTGCACAATTACAGATGTCTGAATTTCAGTGATTTACTTATCATATTATTTAATAGTTTCAGGTATAAACCATATCCACAAAACATGATTCATTTGATGTTAGCATTTAGCTACTGTTTTTCCAGTAACTATGGTCTGTTGTAACATCCTTAAACCAATAAAAAATGCTTGATCCTTGAGTAGCACCATTTTGTTAATTTTTCCTGCATAATAAATATGAACATTTGGTTTGAAAGTTAATATTTGTGTTCAATTTTTTTCCATGCCTGTCTCCTGCCACATTCTCATCTTTATTAGATCATATATGTCTTTTGGAGACAACTTTTTTATAAATATTTATTCAAAGCATAAAACACTGCAACATTTATATAAGGAAATTAGTGGTCAGATAATAAATATAATGAAATTACAATGAAATGCAGACCATTAGCTGCTTACAAGCATTGACAAGTATCAATGGGAACAGTTGAGAATGTGTGCCCCAACTGGAATACGAACATGGGATCTTCTACTTACGTGGCAGACGCTCTATCCATCCGAGCCACCAAGGACACAGAGGATAGCGCAACTACACGGACTTATCTCTGGCAAGCTCCTTGTGAGACCCACATCTCCAACTTACTGTCCAGACAATACATTTGTAGTGGCCCTGCCCACTATACTCATTACTCGTGACAGTCAACCTACCGATTCCCATAAGAGTTTGAGCAATACGAGTGCATCCGCACTCAATAAGATCATTGGCCGGTAAGCCTTATCTACAGGGTGGCGCACGAAATGTGTTACCATTCTGTTTTTGTATATAAACTTTATTGTCAATACAATCTGAAAGGAACATATACTACAATCAAGAGCCAGCCATGGAGATTTGTTCTAACTCAGCACATGCTCAATATGTCCACCATTTCGTTTCCTAACTTCCTTCAAGCGAACACTGAAGTTAGTGATTACCCTACGGCACATGTCTTCCGTAATTTCACTGCGAGCTTGAAGAATAAGTCTTCTGAGCTCCATTAAATCACGTGGATGTTTCGGGAAAATTTTTTCCTTTAGGTATCCCCAAAGAAAAAAGTCACATGGATTAAGGTCTGGACTATTGGGGGGCCAATTCTGTCCGTCACTGAAGCGGCCTGGAAACCTGAGTGAAATGATCTGCATGTCGAAATGCTCGTGTAAAAACTCCAACACAGTGTTTGCAGTATGTGGCCTTACTCCACCTTGCATGAACCACTGCGAGTTGAAGGGCAAGGCAGTAGCAAGAAGCTATGGAATGAAGCTATTGTGAAGCATGCTCAAATAACGCTCGCTGTTCATAGTTTCTTCAAAGAAAAAGGGTCCAATAAGTCCGTGACTGGAAATTGCTGCCCACACTGTAATCCTCGGAGCATAATGTTGTCGTTCATGAAGCACTTGTGGGTTTTCAGTGGCCCAAAAGCGTACATTTTGTTTGTTAACCACACCGTCTAAATGAAAATGTGCCTCGTCTGAAAACCAAACGTTGTTGAGAGTTTCTTCCCTATCATCCACCCACTGAGCAAACAGTAGTCCCTGCTGCTTGTGTTCTTCAGTGAGCTTCTGTGCACAGGTCATCTTGTATGGGTACATATGGAGGTCACTTTTAAGAATGCGTTGAACGGAGCGCCTGGATATTCCCAGTTGCACTGCTACCTTTCTACACGGTTTCCCGGGACTTCTCTGTACAGCTACTCGTACCGCTTCAATATTCTTTGGCGAACAAAAAGGCTTAGGCGGAGGTCGCTTCGCTTCCAATACTGTTCCTTCCTGTACAAATTTATCATACAACCTGTGGATGGTCTTCTTGCAAGGGACCCATCGTGTGTTAAACTGTTGTCGAAAACACCTCTGAGTCACACCATGGCTTTTCGTTTCATGAAAAAGTAACACAATTGCCAATCATTGTTGTGTCGTCAGTCTTCCATTGTCAGCCATTGCTGCTTACTAGTCTCCTAGCAGCAGTATCATGAATTACACGTCAGTTTGTAACTCATTTGTTTTTCCAAGCTCTGCTGGTACTGCTGTAGAGATCTCAGCAGGGTATCTAATGTGCTTCGTAAATTGTGAAAGAAACAATTGGTAACACATTTCGTGCGCCACCCTGTATATGAAGATGGTATCTGTTCTTTCGGACATGTCTGAAAGAACAGATACCATCTCCATATAATAAATATTATGTTTGTGCAGTTAACGGAAAATTAAATGCATATAGTTCCTTAAAAGTAATACATACGATTGTTGGGGAAGCATTATTCAATTTATGTCTGTAAACCTTAATAGAGACACTGCAAATGTCATCAGTTTCCATGAACAGTATCAACTATAAACCACATCCACTGAACATAACTGACTTGCCAGCTCACCTTTCAAAATGATCAGAACCTTCTTCTAAGCCTGGTAGAACACCACTCAAGAAACCACTAAGTCCAGGTCTAAGTCTCTCTCCCAGAGGTACAAAATGTGTTTCATATACAGTGAGAAGAGAAGGACGGACATTCATGGCAGCATGGCCCAGAAGTGGAAACAAGCCTAAAATTGTAGATACATATAATTTTTTTGTGGCTCATTATAATATTTAACCTAATAGTAATTGCAAAAATTTGGATGTCCTTATAATTACAATTTGGAAAATAAGATTACAAAATAAATTTTGAACCAGACATTATAGATGAGAAATTGATAATTGCAGTAACTATCATCACTAGAAATGTTTTACAGCAGGCTTTATTCCCTAGCCTAGTGGGAAAGGAACAAATATCACCACATTATATAAGTTACGATTGGCAATTTTGGAGGACACTAATACAAGAAACCACTCAAAGAAACGAAGTTAATTCCTATTCTAACTTTACAACCAACATTGTCTAGATTTAAGTACTATGTTTGCTGCTGTAACATTGTTCTTTTCTTAGAGGAACAACACTCAGTGCACCATTTTATGAACACATACAACATGCTTTTGTCCATAAATAATAAAATCTAAACAGAATAGTTATATCACAAATTCAGTGCAGGATGAATCTGGAGGAAAACTTGCAGACTTACCAGCACTATAAATGAACAGTTCATGGCTTAAACGGTTTGTTCCCATACATTTGAATATTATATCGTAAGTCTCAAGAGCTTTTAAATGAACACCTGAAGGCAGTGCTGGATGCATACACTGTGCAAGACGCTTACTGATTTTTATACGGCGTGGAATAACTGGAAATTTCATATAATTCAGCAGCACCTGAAAAAAAAAAAAAAAAAAAAGAAAGAGACAGAATGAAATAAATGGAGAAGTCCAGCATTCTTACAGTGATATTTCAGAAACAATGCTACTAAATGACGACATTAACTGAAAAAGGAGGCTATAAGCTAACAACACAAAAAAGTAAAACAAGGTTACCCGAATACAGCCCAATTAACAGGTAATTCTAAGAGAATGAGAATATGATATGAGAATCGGAAAGCAGCAGACAGGTTTGGATATTTGGGCAGCATAATACCTGATGATGACAGAAGTAAAAAGGATATAAACCGCAGACTGGCAACAACAAGTAATTCCAACCACTGACATGTGGAAGAATAGTGACAAACTTTGCTCCATCACTTCTACTAGAAGCTATAATTCTGTTGCTAAGCTTTGTTGTACTTTCAGTAAACCAGCTAAAAACTGTTGCGGTGGTACCAACATGGGACTTAATTGCCCATGTACTGCGTGATGCACTGCTTCTTGCAACACGGCTACCCCAATTCTTGTGACCCTTAGGCTGTCTGCTATTGAGCATAACAATCTTATTACAACCATTCTCTTCTCAATCATGTTTTATCGATTTCATGTTCTATCTAAGACATTGTTTACTACTCCCATGGTATTCTTTACATGATGTATCAGTTCCACAGTTAACTCTCATACTACCCGAGTGTTATGCAGCACATCTTGTTCCAGATTCATCAGCTGCGTAGTATGCAACTCCACATCTGTCCTATCTTCATCCGCTGCTGCTTGTAATTGTCTTAATGTGTTGGTCAACTCTTACTTTTCCATCTGCCTCTAACCACCTGTGTTTCCTAAATATGTAAGTCTGTGGTGTCATGTCTACAAACAACATGATGTGGCTATTCCTTCAACACAGCTACACATAACTTACTGGTCTGTCCACAGGAACTTTATTTAAATCAGTGGTGCAAACTTGGTGCAAGATAAGCCCACGGAAATAAGATGAAGCACTGGTTTATTCATGATGGCATACCAGAAAATTCCAGTCACTTTCCTGGCGAGACACTGGACGATGCAATAACAGATGGCAAGTTAAAGAAGGACAGGTCTATCTCTTCTTGCAACATCAACATCAATCTGTTAGATTATTGTCTATGGGTTCGCCTAATGCAATTTCCATATGCTATAGACATTTATGATGCAAAAACACAACAAAATGTTGGGAGAACCTATAAAAGCTTTTCACAAGTTTGCAAAAATCCAGGGTTTGTGTACACAAAATGAGACTTTGAAGAATGTCCTTTCGTTAATAACAAGTGCAGACTTTATGTACATTCATCATTATGTCCTTTTTCCATCTTCCAGTGGTGTGTAAAAGTATTTTTGCTGCATGCCATACATCTGGTATGATCATATGAGTCGATTGCTTGTATTATTTCCATGTGTTCTTAAGTTTGTATGACATAACTGAAGTTGAACAAATGTGGGTTAAATGTGGATATATTGGTGTAAGGTGTCACCCAGGACTTGCATTCATCCAGATGCATGAAGTAAATCTTCTAAAACCATGAAAGTTAGATGGTAGACTGTCTCTTAGGATCAAACCAAAATAGTCCTTGTGTCCCCACAATGGCAGACTGAGCAGCCCCGCCAATGCGAAACAGAATGTTGTGATTTTGTTCTTACATGTTGAGTAGTGTTGCCACCCTGTCAAGTTCAAGAAGACATCAATTCTTTGAGCTGACACTTAAACAAACTTGAAAATTTCTTTTTACTTCTAGTGCAGAAATTTGTAAACTTGTTTTCTGACAGTTCTATAGAGGTTGACAGATAAACATACAGGAAAATAATGGCCATGTCCTTCACCATCTCCACCAGTTACTTGGCCACATTGTGAGGTTTAGGCTGAATAGACAAAACATATACTAGTATGCAGATTAAGCTGTGCTGGGGGAGACGTCATTCTCAAAACTGGTGACAAACATCAGCCACACACTTTGCAGCCCTGCCTCGTGTTTGAGTTGATCTAGTGAGCGAGTAGAGAGGTATCCGAGGAAATGTGACTAACTCTGCACACAGGGTGTTGAATCTGTTCATTTGTGATTGTAAACAATGAAGAAACAAACATTTATGGTTTCTGTCACATTGTAGGATGGTACCAAAACCACTGCCAAGCCATGGGAAACAGCATATTTATTACAAACTGCATGACAAGCAAATAAACATAAATCACGTAGTGACTGCAAGGGCCACATTTAGTACCGAAGACACTTGTCCATACTCTGCTGGAATATTGCCAGGTAGGATTGACGGAGCACATCGAAAAAGTGCAAAGACGGGCAGCTCGTTTTGTGTTATTGCGCAATAGGAGTGAGAGTATCACTGATATGATACGTGAGTTGGGGTGCCAGTCACTAAAACAAAGGCGGTTTTCTTTGCAGTGAGATTTATTTACGAAATTTAAATCACCAACTTTCTCTTCCAAATGCGTAAATATTTTTTTGACATCCACCTACATAGGAAGGCATGATCATCATAATAAAATAAGATAAATCAGAGCTCGAATGGAAAGATTTAGGTGTTCCTTTTTCCCACACGCCATTTACGAGTGGAATGGTAGAAAAGTAGTATGAAAATGGTTTGATTAACCCTCTGCCAGGCACTTAAGTGTGAATTGCAGAGTAACCATGTAGATGTAGATGCAATTGAAAAGTTTTTGCAACAGGAAATATATCTCTAACAGATGGCATGCAACTGATCATGGGATACATTCCCTGTATTAGAGTCACTTGAATAAAACTGTAGCACACACAAAACACCAGTAGCCTTGCATCAAGAGGAAAACATCCAGCAAAACTATGGAATCACTGAAAAACTAGTTGACATAAAAGTTTTCTAAGTATCATAATATATCATAACGTAAAAAAACTATAACGAGAATCCAATGTTTCAGCCATGGGTTTCTTCTGGATCTACTTAGAAAACTTCTGTGTCAACTGATTCTGGCTGTGGAAGCCTATGCAATTATACTGAAAAACTACTTTATTAATTTAACTTACTTTATTCAGTTTCCCAAGAGCAGATATTAGATCTGCCCACTCACTAGTATATTCAAAGTTTTTCAATGCTTTGTCAACAGCAGAAACATACCTACAAAAATAAAAAAGTAAATAAATAAATACAGAGTAGATCAAATTTATCACAATGATGGTATTAGTACATGACAACAGAAAAATTATCATAACTAAATAAAAATAATGTTGCAGCAATAGAGCAAGACTAAGTTTTTGTATTTTCCCATTTACTTTTCAAATCCCAATAAAGTTCATGACAAATCACAATTTTTACTGTACCATGTATGAAGTGGTTTTTTCTGTTCCATTAATAAGCCAAATCTGGAATAAAAGACTATTCATAAGTTATAATTAATTTAATCTCACATCAATGGTGTCACTATAATGAGTGTACAATGTTATTATCTCATTAAAATTTTGTAAGCACGTTTTTGTGAGGTATTCACTGTATTTCTTTGCGTGTCTGCCAATTTATAGTTGAGAACATCTTTGCAAAACTGTACCAGAAATGAATCACACTTCAGACCTTATGTTCTGCTCTTTATACACACTTGATCATGCTATTGCCCAAAGTTGAGGTTCACTTCAGACCTTATGTTCTGCTCTTTATACACACTTGATCAAGCTATTGCCCAAAGTTGAGGTTAACTTCATTCAATAGTCACAAAAGTACTTGCAAGACAAATTCTTCACACAGAAAATATACTTTCTCAGTGTGTTATCAATGAAACAAAACCTTTCACACGCTTTAGAAGCATCTGATCTAATACGGCATCTAATCAATTATGAAATACCATTTCTGGCCAGTCCTTACCTTCAGCAGGTGAAATGTATACCTAGTATCTCCAACAGACATGTTTTAACATAGAAGGGACACACTACTTCCCTTCCATAACTAATAGGTCCTTCGTCAGGGGGATAAGAAGGATATGTCAGGGAAAGTTAACAAGACACACGTCAAAAATTATGACATTCCCAAATCCTTGTTCCTTCCCCAAGAGTTCTGTACCTGCAGTCATTCCCACCACAAAAGCTGCCCCATGTATCCACCCACCATGACTTACTCCAGCCCATCCACTGGTAAATCTTACATCACCAAAAGCAGAATAATATGTGAAACCACATGTCATTTACCAATTAACATTTTCATTGTACAGCTTTTTAGTGTTCAGGAATCAGCATCACTAAGCTAACTGAGCACATGCATCGACACAGAAGAGCTTTTTATTTTTATTCAGTCATTTATTCAGCATAATTACGGCTTTCGACTTTTCACACTAATTAAGGCCACAAAAGTAGCTTCCTTTCTGATTGTACTTCTGGCAAAAAAGTTATTCTTGTAGCTGGAGCCCAAGGATTTTATTAATAATACCTTTTGCACTGTTGAAGTAATATTTCCATAGAAACTTTTATCGCTAACACATATTTCTTTATACCCAATCAAGAAGAAAAATTACAATCATCATACATTTAGCTTAAAAAATTTTTCAATATAATGAACTTCCTTAAACATTTTCCATCCCCTAATTTACCCCTCCCCCCCCCCCCCCCCCCACCTTGGGGTTTGTATTTCCAAAAACAGTGAAACACAAATCTTTTTTTATTTTTAACAGAGAAGCCAAACACAAATTTTCATAGATTGAGCTTTGAAATGCTTTCATAACGAAATAATTTCATAAAAAATTTTCATCCTGTATTTCACTCCTTTGGAAGGTTAAAAAAAAAGTTTTCTTAAATTTTTTCCCCATGCAAAAAGTCAAATATCAATTTTCATAGATGTTGCTTTAAAAATGTAGTGCTTTAATAATGATTTATTTAAAAAAGAAAACATTCACCCACTATTTCACCTCATTACAGCTTAAACTGCCAAAAATGCTGAAACATGAATTTCTTTTATTTCTGGCAGAGAAGCCAAACACCAATTTTCGTAGTTCTAGCTTCAAAATTGTCTTAATTGTGACATATTTTCAAAACACCTTTCATGCCCTATTTCACACCCTTAAGAGAGTAATTTCGAACAGTGCCTTCTTAAACGATTCCTACAGTATAACATCAAAACCCTCTCCAAATTTCAAGTTTCTATCCTTAGCGATTCGGGCTGGACGATTATGAGCCAGTGAATCACTCTTGCCCTATTTCCCTCCTTAATGTTTGAACTGTCAAAAACAGAGAAACACGCCATATCTAAGTGAAAAACGAAATACAAATTTTAAAAGATTTAGCTATAAAAATGCTTTACAATGAAATATTTTCATACATTTCATCTCCTATTTCACCCCTCTAGGAGCTGAATTTTCAAAAACAGTGAAATGTGCAATTTTTTATTTCTAACAAAGAAGTCAATTACAAATATTCCTATATTTAGCTTTAAAAATGCTTGTATAATGAAATATTTCCATAAAAGCTTTCAGCCCCTATTTCCCTCACATACGGATTGAATTTCCAAAAACAATGAAACATGTATTTTTTTTTTCTAACCAAGAAGCCAAATTCAATATTTTATAGATTTAGCTTTAAAAATACTTTCATAATGAAACAGCTTCATAAAACACTTCATACCATATTTCATTCCCTTAGTGGATGCATTTCCAAATACACTAAAACACATATTTCTTTATTTGTAAACAAGAAGTCAAATATCAATCTCCACAGATGTAACTTTAAAAATGCTTTAGTAGTTCTTTAATAATGATTTATTTCCAAAAGAGGCTTTTACCCTGTGAGTTATACCAATTTTTGTAGGTATAGCTTCAAAACTGCATTAATGGCAACATATTTTCAAAAAACCTTTCACCCACATTTCAGCTGCTTAGGGATGGAATTTCAAAACAATCCCTTCTTAAATGATGCCTATAGTACAAGATTAACAGCATCTGCAAATTCTGGGTTTCTATCCTTAGTGGTTTGGGCGGGCGATGATTAGGCAGTGAGTGAGTCAGTCACTTGGGATATTGCCTTTTATATAATAGAGATTTATTCCTGGGGCTTACTAGCATTTCAAAAAAATCTAATGCTACAAAAATGGTTATAATGTAAAACTTTATGAAAGCTGAATGTGTATAATTTGGAAATATGCCCAAACCGTACAAGTATTTCAGTCCAGATGCATTCAATACACTTTCGTATGCTAATATTTTTGTATAAACCTATACATGCCTAATGCGGAAACAGCATGCAAATTTTAAGACTTCATTAACAATTCATTGTGTAATGTCAAAAAAAGCTTACACAGTACTGCTGTATTAGAAATACAGTAGTTATTCAAGATTCTACAAGGACACTGCTTTTCACACAATGAATGTACAACCTTGCCAATGCTGTTAAGTGGTGCAAAACCAAGAAAAGAGGTTACTCGCAGCTTGATGCTGCGGGTGTGGACATCAGACCATGCCACTCTGCACAACAATGAACAAGTGATGTGCAATGTTAGTACATCTAAGGAAATGGTTCGTTTGTGAGCACTCTGTCCTTTGGCGTGTCTTGCTTTCGATTATTATTGGCATGCCCGAGCGCACAATGGAACATTATTTCACACCTACGAAGACTCTCCCTCTGCTGCAATCTGTGCAGTGAAAGAGATGGCGGTCTATTAACCAATGGTTTTACCTGGTAAGGTCAAGCATCCCAAAGAAATGCACTACTACCAGCATTATTTTCTATCAGTTTCAGTTGACTAGTTAAGTAATAACATGATGTCAAACAAAGAGTATGTGTTGCTAACACTTAACAAAAAGCTTAAGGTAGTTGGGATGAGTGGGAAAGACAAACATCCTATGCTCAAGATAATGTTGTGTTTCAAATGTGGTAAAACACAAATTTATGATATTTTTAGAAACAAGGATAAGATATGGGATTAACAGATGAAAACAAACAGGCAAAGACGAAGAAGACGGGAAATGAAGAAATTAACGAGATAGTGTGGAAATGGCTCATAAGTGCACGAGCAAAAATCTTACCTTTGCTTGGGCCCATGTAGCAAATTGAGGCTCTGAAAGTCTCTAAAGAACTTGGAAGTATGGAGTTAAGGCATCAAAAGGATGGGGTTTCACAGTTTAAAAGTAAGAAGAACATTGTGTGGAAGGAAGTGTGCGGGGAAACAAGAGATTTTAAAATGAAAATGTAGCAACAGAATGGAAGACAATATCGTACAACCTAATTGCAAATTATGACCCGAAAGAAGTGTTCAGTGCCAATAAAATGTGACTGTTTTATAGGGCAATGCCTTCAAAATCTCTAGCAATTCAAGGTGAAAAATACTCTGCCAGAAAAATGCCCATGGGAAGTCTCACTGTCTGCTGAGTTAGGTGAAATGGAGAAGCCACTGCTGACTGGAAAGGCAGCAAAACCGCATTGTTTCAAAATCATGGCTGGGCTCTTTCAATGCCAAAATGAAAAACGGAAATTACCGGGTTCTTCTTTTCCTAGACAATCCAACCTACCAGCCAAAATTCATATTATCAAATACTGTGAAATTGGCTTGGTTCCCGCCAGGTTCAACCAATCTCTCAAAACCATGGACCATGGTTTATTTACACATTCGAGTCCCTTTATAGGTGATTATTGATGCAGTCTCTTTCCTTGGTGTTGAAGAAGCTGAAAGTGTATTTTCTCTTCCACGGTCAGTTTCTGCCCCGAATGGAGTCAACTGAATTAGATTGGCAGTAAGGGAAATGAAGCCCAAAATTGTTACCCAGTGGTTCAACATAAGGGGATTTGGAGGTCAAGAACAAGATGCTTCTGTGGCCACTGAAGTTTCAGAAAATGCAGCAGCAATTGTTGATTAATTAAAATGCAAAACATTTAATGTAATGCAGATGACTACATTCTAAGTGATGACTTTCTGCCACGTCACTTCACTTTCACTTTAGCAAGAGCTTTAATAGAAATTCGCAACACAGAAGATGATCAGTAAAACAACAAAGGAAGAATAAGAGCAAAATAAGGTCTCTAGAAAAAATTAATACACCTTGAGAAGATACTGCATAAATAAATGATGTTATGCAATTTATAGCACATACAAATTTTCTCAATCTGCTGAAACCATCATATAGTGCAAAAAATTGTGTAGGAAAAACAATTTTGAACATGAAATTCAAACTGGTTTCCCACTTGATATGTTGCAAAAAATGTGAAATGTGAAGCAAATATACATGGAAATAATATGTATATACATACAACAATAAACAAAAGTAGAGTAAAAATACAGAAATACCATATTATTTATCAATTAGTGTAATAGTCTCGTAATCTATTTTACAATATACAGTAAATGAACATCTACTGTGTAGGATTGAAGGTACTTAAATATGTGCATAATTACAAATTTATAATTTTGTATATGATACTTGACAAATTTTAAGTAGCCTGGTGAATTTTTCGTAAACTTGTCCAATTTGGAAAATTATTTTAGTCCCATGCAATTTTGTTTTGAGCAAGTTTTACTGTACTACAACTACTTTCCACCCCTGCAAAACTACTATATAACTCCTTCACAAATTACCCAACTACTAATACAAAAAGCTATCTGCCTTGTACCCCATTTCTGAATGCGCTCTATAGAATGACTCAAGTGGCCTGAATGCCTGCAGCACCACACAAGCCATTCAGATCTTCTCACCCACTAAAATTTCCCTGAATTTCAGAGGTGGAAGCTTCCTCTCCAACAGATACTTGCGTACAACCACTCTCCTAGATTTATTCTCCATTAACATGTTTTCCCCGTTTTTTCCTCTTTCCTCCTAGTTCTTAATCACACCATTTATTTCACTTCTATTTCTCTTCTCCTCATTCTATCTTTATATTTCATTCCATCACCTCTGGGCAGGTTATGCTCATTTCACAATAATTCCAACAACTGTGACATCATTTTGATGTCACGCACAATATCGACGGCCACATGACTGGCTATCAACTTTGTGACAAAGAATAATTTATGAGTATTACTTCTCGATTCGCTTGCAGCAATTTAAGCTGTCATTTTAGGTTCCTGCCTAACCACACATTTGGAAGTCGCTACATATTCAGAAATAAAGAGACATATATTTGTGAGAAGAAAAATACAAATTTTATTGCAGCTCATTTTAGTCGCAGCATTCAAAGCTGAACACTTAGTTTCCAATCTAATCATACACTCAGAAATTGCTACATATTTGGAAATACAAAGCCAAATATTAGTGAAAAGGCACAATATAAATCATTTCAGTCACAGCAATTAAAGCTGTATCTTAGGTTCCTGTCTAGCCACACCCTCAGAAAACACCACACATTCGAAAATAAACAGCAATTTAAAGTGTTCTCTTAGGTTCCTGACTAACCACACATTCGATATGCGGCACACATTAAAAAATAAAGAGCCAAATATTTGTGAGAAGGAAGAATATGAAGTTTATTGTAGCTTTTTTTAGTTGCAGCAATTTAAACTGTCCTCTGCGGTTCCTGCCTGACCACATCTTAGGAAATCACTAAATATTTATTTCATCCCTCATTCTCAGATCAGACGAATGTAAATATTGCAGAAAATACTTGTATTATATTCATAAGGAAATAATAGAATGTGTTAACAACGCTAACATGAAAAAAAAATGCATGTAACAGGATGCAAATCAACTACTTTTGATTCCAGAAACTGTGATGTTATTCATTATGCTAGCACTTCACCATGTGATGTTTAACTCCAGTCTTGGTCGTCATATTCTATCTTGAAGGCTTGTATCATTGATGCATTATTAAGTGACATTTAATAACAATGGTGATGTGTTTGTGATAAGTTTTCAATGCTCCATTACTTTGAAATGGCATACTGCAAATCACAAAACAAGTTAGTTTCGTTCTTAATTTGTAAATTATTAAATTATTGACAATAATAACTCATTCCAAAGAGAGCACTCTTATATGAAGGCATAAGTTGCCGATAAATCATTATGTGACATTTTATTACAGCAATAATTATAATAAAACACTCCAAGTTTTTTTTTATCATCTCTGGTATGCCCGCATGAAATCTTGTGAGATGTTCGTATCGAATGCTAACTAAAGTCGACAGCCTATCAAGCACTCATTGATATTGTGTGTGACATCAAAAAGGCATCACATTTGTAGAAACTGTTATGAAACAAGTAGTACCCATGCTTCACCTCCTGAAAGTAAGTACAGGCCAGCCATTCTGCCTTCCAAAGTTGAGTCAGAAAAGTTGATCCCTGACATTTGCAGTGGGCTGGGCATGATAGCTTCGAGGGACTACCTCAACTAATAACGTGATGCAATTTTGTAAACATCTGTATGGCATCACTTCATTGTCAAACGTCCAAAAATGGCTACTGTTTCTGACTGCAGCCATTAGTGCTTCGTAGTTGAAAGCCGGCAATAGTGCTGAAATCAGTCGAAGACCTTCTAAGAGCGTCTCAATGCAGTGTTTGGAATAAACTCAATAACAATAAGTAAAAATATTTAATTGTGCATTCTTAGTAAAGAGTGGAAACAATGTTGGAAGTCCACTGACCTAAGGTGTTTGGAAAACTATACATAAATGAAACCTGTGACAGTGAAATTAATTCCACTTAAGTCTAATTAGACCAGTAGGAAGTGCACTTATCACGACATGAAGTTACCCAAATAGAACATTGGTACCACCCATTCTCAAGTATATATTAGCTCTGTTTTCAAGGGCCAAAAATAAAAGGGAGATGGGTTTAATGAACTGTTGGTAAAGAGATTAGTAAATACAAGGCATAAGCTCACAAAGGATACGGATGGCAAAAGAAATAAACAATGACCTTTCCAAGGAAAATATCATGGCAATCAACATAACTGATTTGAGGAAACCTCATAAAACAAAAACATGAGTGGCTTCACAAATGTTTGGATCCCAGTCCTCCGAAATCAGACAGCATCAGGGGCCAATCAGCACACTGTCATGGAGACGGTTCTCCAACTGTGGTCTACAATGAAGTTTTGGTGGTGAGCAATTTTTGGTAACAATGTGACATATTAAACAGTATCACAAACATGCAGACCTTTCTGGACAAGACAACTGTCTGCCACTACAGGTTGGCACATCTAATGTTCTTATCCAGACATCAACAGTATATTCAGTATGTTACATGGATTGTGTCTAATAGCAGTACCTACAGGTATTATGTCACAATGATGAGTGTGTTGCCAAAAAGCATGAGACGACATTTGAGTAAATGAATTTCGGTAGTGGAAGAACCTAGAAACAGAAAGCATTTCTGTAAGATGTCATGTCTTTATGACGGAAAAAGGTGACTGTATATTTATTCTTTTCTGAACACACTTTACTGGAGAGAGAGAGAGAGAGAGAGAGAGAGAGAGAGAGAGAGAGAGAGAGAGAGTTCAGCACAATATCACTTTATTTATGAGACTCAATTCACCTGTTGGGAAACCTGCTGTGCTCTGTATCAAGAGGTAGCAAAAGCAAAACATCACATGAGGTAATCTGATGATGCCTTACCCAGGTAAATGCATTGTTTTTGAACCAGTGATGAGCACTGTACAACCTGGTACAGTTTTCTAATATTGAGCAAAAGAGTAGGTTCTTTTAATTGTCAGCACTTCACTTCAAACATATGGCAAATAATGGTACACTTTACGAAAATGAAAGCAAGGGATGGAAAGAAACACCAGGTGCACACTCACTATTTATCCCTTCGGGCCTCAATCAGCATGTTGGAGAGGCTGTTCCAGCAGTTGTTGAGGGAAAAGATGTAACCAACTACCGATTGTAGTCACATTGGAACAAGCAATGCCCATCGTCTGAGCTATGAGGTCGTACTTGGGCCCTTATGATGACCGACAGAGAAGATTCAGAAGGCCAACCTTACACACAGAGATTCAAAGTATTCAATTTGAAGCATTGTTCCCAGAACTGATCATAACCCTCTTGCTCTCAGTCAAGTGGAGAGACTGAACCAGAGACATTGAAGACTATGCTGTGAATTCCTAGACATGCACCGTTAAGTTGAGAACTGTGGGTACCCCTAAATGGGACAAGTGTGCATTACACTTCAGATCACATGTGGGGTGCACTGAAGGATTATTTACTTTAGGCAACTTTCAGGATCACATGTGGGGTGCACAGAAGGATTTTTTACATTAGGCAAACTGCCATCCAGTCCAGATAATGATAGTCATAGGAAACCCGGAACTGTCAGTGTAAGATCCAAAAAAATGCCCGCTAGAGGCAATAGTATTAAAATCCTACTGACTAACTACCATCGCATTCATAGCAAAGTGACAGAGTTTGGAGCAATCCTAAAAAACTGTGGAGTTCACATTATACTAGGTTCAAAAAGCGAATAAAACCTGAAATTAAAAGAATGAGATATATGGGGAAATTTAAGCACGTATGGGAAGGATGAGCTAATGGTAAATGGAGGTGGTATATTTGTCATGGTAAACAAGAAACTCAAATCCACTGAGATAGAAATAAAAACTGCATGTGGGATTCTCTGGTCAATACTCAGTATTATGACTATGCATAAAATTACGATTAGATCCTTCTATTGGCCACCATACTCAACTCCACAAGTAACTGAAAACTTCAGACACAACCTATGTTTACTAGTGCATAAACACCCTAATTGTACTGTCATCACTGGAGGAGACTTTAATCATCCAACATCAATTCATAAAATTAAAATGTTGTAAGTAGTGTGATAAGTTGTTCTGTACAACATTAATAAAAGCATTCTCTGAGAAGTAACTACATCGTTTTCAGCAGCCCACTCATGATATAAATACACTGGATCAAATAGCAATAAACTGATTTCACCTCTGTGACAATGTCTACATAGCAACTGGTATCAATGTTCATAAGGCCATTGTAGTAATGAAGATTATCAAAGTATAAAGGGCAATTAAAACAAGTAGAAGGATTTACATTTTCAGCAAACTAGATAAATAGACAGTAATGTCACATTTCACTAAGGAACTGCAAACATTTAGTTCTGGACAGGAGCATGCAGTAGAACTGTGGCTCAGGTCTAGAAGAATAGTTGACCATGCACTTGATAGATATGTATGTTGTAGAACAGTTCACGATGGGAAGAACTCTCCAAGGCATACAGTCACTCTAAAGAAGCCTCTAAAGGAACAGACTACTGCACAAGACACATAAAACGTAACATATGGCTAGAGATAAGGAGATGCTGAATGAAATGTGTTCTGCTGCCAAGAGGGCAAAGCTTGAAGCCTTTAATGACTACTGTAGCAGAATACTATCAAATGATCTCCAACAAAATCCAAAGAAATTATGGCCGTCGGTGAAAGCTGTTACTGGTACCAAAGTCAGTGTCTAGAGACTCATGGATAAGACACACAAACTGAAACTGAGGGTAGCAAAACAAAAGCAGAAATGTTGAACTCAGTTTTAAAATTTTCCTTTACAAATCAAAATCTAGGGATATCACCCCAGTTTAATTCTCACACCACTGCAGGAATGAATGATATAGACATTAGTGACAGTGATGGCTGAGAACAGCTGAAACTGCTAAAACTGAACAAAGTTCCAGGGCCTGATGGAATCCCTTTCAGTTTCCATAATGAATTTGCAGCTGAGTTAGCTCCTCCTTTACTGTAATTTGCTGTTGAGAACACGAACAAAAAACTGTGCCCGGTAGTTAGAAGAAGGCACTGGTCACAACTGTCTGCAACCAGTGTGCCAAAATTGTTCCACAAAACTACTGTCCAATATCTCTGGTATTCAACTGTTATAGAACTAAGAACATATTCTGAGCTCAAATGTAATGAGATATCTAGAGCAGAATTCTGAAAACTGCAATTGTGTAAAACCCAACTTGCACTTTTCTTACAGGGTATCTTGAAAGCCACGGGTCAAGGCAAACAGGTGGGTGCAGTATTTCTTGATTCCTGTAAAGCATTTGACTCAGTATCATATCTGCATTTATAATGAATATTATGGTAGGAAGGAGTATTAAGTGTAATTTGTGACTGGATCAAGGATTTTTTGGTGGGGAGGATGCAGTACAGATGAAGAAGTAATTTTAGGTGTGGCCCAGGGAAGTGTTTTGAGACCCTTGCTTATCATGTTGAATATTAATGATCTTGCAGACAATATTAATAATAACCTCAGTCTTTCTGCAGACGAGGCAGCTGTTTGTAATGATGTAATGCCTGAAAAAAGCTGCACGACTATTCAACCAGTTCTTGATAAGATTCGAAAGTTATGCAAAGTTTGACAAGTTGCTTTAAATGTTCAAAAATGTATAATTGTGCATTTTGATAAACAAAGAAAATGTAGATTATTATGACTACAGCACCAACAAGCCAAAGATGGAACCGGTCAATTCATACAAACACCTGGGTGTAACACTTTGTATGGATATGAAATGGAACAACCAAAAGACTCTGTCATAACTAAAGGTGGTGGTGTGTTGGGGCTTATGGGCGCTCAACATCGAGGTCATCAGCGCCCTGACACACATTAAAAGGAACGATTGTGGACAGACCTAAGAAAACTAAAGCACACACTCAAACAAAGCAGGAAAAGAAGGAAAATGCTACCTAAGAAAGTAAAACCTAAGGAAAGGGGAAACATAGCAACAAGAATGTCACAGGAAATTGTTATTGGCTGGCCACTTACATAAAATATGGGCGAGCTTGTCACACAGTGAGCAAATTAAAATCCTCTCCCTAAAATCTTTGTAAAAACATTTGACAGGGCACAGAACTTTAAAACTTTAGCCACATTCGTGCGAGTGTTGCCTAAAAGAGATGGCAGGTCCGCTGGCAAGTCAGCCGCGACCCGCTGGTCAGAAAATAAAACGTAATCCAATAAAACGTGGCGCACAGTGACCTGGACGCCGCAAGCACCACACATTGGAGGGTCCTCTCGCCGGAGAAGGAAGCCATGCGGCATGGGGCTGTGGCCTATTCGAAGCCGAGTGAGGAGAACCTCGTCCCGTCGATGGGGCTGAAAGGAAGCTCGACTATATGGAGCTTATTGTCAGTCACTTCCAGCCACTCATCCTCCCACCGACGCATGACCCGTGAGCTCAACAGCGAGGTGAGTGCGTGCAAGGGGATAGCACACTGAGATACTTGTGGGGCGAGACACGCCTCCTTGGCTGCGAGATCTGCCCTTTCATTCCCAGCAATGCCAACATGCCCCGGAACCCAGCAGAAAGCTACAACTTTCCCCAGTCGCTGTAGTTGGAGGAGGGCATCCTGGATGGTCTGGACAATTTTGTCTGCCGCATACAAACGTTGCAATGAGTGAAGGGCACTGAGTGAATCGGAACAGACAAGAAATTTAGGAGAGGAAGAATGTCTCATGTGCTCCAGTGCCCGCAAGATCACAAACAATTCTGCATCAAAGACAGTAAAAGTCTGAGGCAGTCGGACCTTGAGGACACGATATGGAAAAACAACTGAGCAACCAACAGAATCCCCCTGTTTCGACCCATCCGTAAAAACAGCTACATAGTCGTGGTGCTCAGATGAAATGGCAGAAAATGCTGCATTAAAAACAGTGGCAGGAGTGCAGTCTCTCTTGTACTGCAATAAATCTAAAATCATTCCGGGCTTCTTCAGTAACCAGGGTGGCAGGCGGTTGAAAACTAAAGCACGTGGCAGATTTTAGTTTATCAGCAGAATACTATGGAAATGCAGTAAGTTTACAAACAAGATTGTTTACATATCACATGTATGGCCCATCCCAGAATATTGTTCAAATGTGTGGGACCACAACCAAATAGAACTAACGGGGGATATTAAACATATACAGAAAAGCGCTGCATGAAAGGGCACAAGTTTGTTTGACCGATAAAGGAGAGTGTCACAGAGATGCTGAAGAAAATGAACTGGTGGCCAACTGAAGACAGGCAGAAATTATCCTGAGAAGGCCTCCTTACGAAGTTGGAAGAACTGGCTTTCAGTGATGCTAGGAATATACTAAAATCTCCTAAGTATCGCTCATGTGAGGCCCATGAAGACAATAATAAAGTAATTACAGCACACACAGAGGCATTTAAACATTCTTCCCATGCTCCATACATGAATGGAATGGGAATAGGTCCTAATAACTAATACAAAGGAGATTACCTTCTGTCATGCACTTCATAGAGGTTTGCAAAGTATGGATTGTAGATGTAGATATGTATATCATGTAAATGATTCACACTTTGTCATTTTTTTCAATGTGAAAGTGAACTATAATTGTAAACTGACTATGTGCATCACAGTCAGAGGTCACTATTATGCTCAATGGAACACGCAAATAACCAAACAAACACACTCATAGTAACAGTAATAACATTTTTTCCCTTAAAGACTACAATATAAATATTTTCTTACTGTGTTCCTAATACTTACACTCTGTACTTTGAGTCCTTCATCAGTTCATATTCTTCCATAGCAATAGAACCCATCCTGAATAATTTTGTTGTGTCAGCTGAAAAAAGTTCCGTGTTTAATTGCGCCATTGGACTTATTTAAAAAAAAAAAAAAAAAATATCAAAATGAAATGTCAAGAGAAATACACTTATATACTGAAATAATGAGATTTAAGATGGAAGAATCTGCAGCAAATTTGAAAGGAATGTTACACTCTGGAGTAAGTCATCATCTTTTATGCCTACCATTTTTATAAACAAATTTATGTAAGAGAGTAAACTATTTGCAAGCAAAATTTCATAGCCAAAATAAACATATGCTAGTTACGTTAATATATGTGGACAGAACACTTAGTACAAAATAACTGTCTTACAATGAATTTAATACCTTCCTATAGAGGCACCCAAAAGTGAATAGGTTTGATTTGACATTTTAGTGATTGAAGCCAATAAATAAGCTGCTCTAATCTCTCTCCACCTCATCCCTGTATACTGCCACAAACAGCACTTTATCTATTTCCTACAAGTCTTGTTGGCTGAAAGCTCACTTTCTGACAGTCTTTTTTGTCGTGTCTATCTGTGACTCAGCATCTCTGCTAAATATTGAGTAGCAGCTATCCTTTTTATAATATTGTTAAATGAATTCAATGCACAGATCATACTGCATTATCTCTTCTTACAATCAAGGAATGAAGTGGTTGTTCACTGTTTCAATAGCAGACACTTACAGTATCATCATGCCATTTTTAGATGGAAAAAACACTAGAAAGTACTGCCTGTGACATCTTGGGTCTTGTGATAACAACACAAGGCACCCATGCACCTTTTGAACTGTCATGTCATATGTGATGTAGATGGCGTCCTCTACGCTTTTTTGTTTTAATTATAGATGATTTTGAGATATGTGCTACACGGGACATCCAATTCTTGTGGTTTTTTTTTTTTCTTTTTTTTTTGGGGGGGGGGGGGGGGAGGGGCTGGGGGATTGGGGATGGAGAGAGAGGGCAGTACTTGGTGCACGATTGTGTTGGGGGATCTGTTTGCTTAATTTTTTCTTATTACTACTACTACTATTACTTTTGACAATATTATGAAATTGACTGCTACTCACCGCATAGCAGAAATGTTGAGTCACAGATAGACACAACAAAAAGACTGTCAAACAATGTTGTTGTGCCCAGTTGGGACTCAACATCTCCACTATAAGGCGAGTAGCAATCTATTCTTTTCATAATATTGCTTTATTAAATCCCAGATTTTCCATTATTTTATTACTATGTTTTATTTTGAGCCTCTCCTTCTATTTACTATTTGTTAAGAAAGTCCTATGTGTTTTAATCATGAGTGTAATTAATTTGATATTAATACACGGAGTGATGGTATACTTACATAGAGGATTGATTAGATCATGTTGTTTACTATATCTATACATACACTGAGGGGAGACTGTTTGGATTGTGTTGTTCCTGGATTTATCAGACAACAAGGAGATGACCCATTGGTGTACAAGGGAGTAGTTAAGATCATGTTGTATTTTAGATCTATACAGTTTGAGGTGTGTTCATTACTTTAGGGAGAACAGTCAGTTACGCTCTTTGCCCTTCTAAACAATGAAAGATGATTATGACATTTAATGAACACTTTTATTAATAGTTAAGTTTCACACAGCATATTGTCAGAGCAATGTTTTATTATTATGTGCAGCTAATACAAGGTACATGGGCGCAGCACATCCGCAAGACAGGATGAAGGGTTTCACATGTCCACCTGCTATGGGCCACTTGTTCTTTGATGCTGCAGCTTGGAGGTGTGTTGCAGACATCTAAGAACAGTACTCATAATAACAATAGTGATGTCATAGAAGCAAGAACAAAAAAAAGTTTTAAAAAGTTTTGCTTGTCAAATTGTGTTCTTATTGTACATGATATTTGTTTCCAAACATTTGTGATATGATTGCAAGATATTACAATAGCATACATATCTGATGACAATTGGTGAAACGTGTAAAGATGCTTACATACATTGGTGTTGAAACAAGAACTATTGTTGGTCAATACGTAAAAATGAGAACGATTCCAGCAGTCTTTCAGCTTCTAACACCGAAGACAGTGCAAGGAGAAATTCATTAGCAAGAGCAGAAGCACAGTTATCCAGATTTTTACTACCTGGTATGGATAGTAGTTAATTTTATGAAATAGGCGACCACAGAGAACATATTACACAACAACAAGGGGTAACCCAAAAATATATAAATTACATACCATTCTGGCTCAGTTCCATGACAAGATTGAGTAAGAAATTTACCACTCAGTTTTGGTGCCCTTGTTAAGGAATTGAATATAGTCGTGACAGAGTACAATAATGAGAAGAATTTTTTTTTAATCATCTAGAAGAAATTCAAGCAATATGCTGTTGTCCTTTACAAGGAGTGTCAACAGCTACCAATAATTTACAGTGTAAGTGCTATTAAAAAAGACACTGACCACAAAAAAAGAGAAGAAATTATGTGTAATCAGTCAGTTAACAGTTATTTTTGACTACACCAATGGAGTCCAACTTGGAAGAAGTTTGATCAGTCCACGAGTCAGAAGAGCAATGAGGGCAGTTTGTACAATCTCCGACTGTCATGACAGCTTCATTAAAACACATCAGTAATGGCCTTCTGTGCTGCCTCGCCAGAACCCACCAACCTTCCAGTTTCGGCGATCAATTCAAGTCAGACGACACGATGTAAATAGCAGGGGGTTACCTTCATACCAGCAGTTCATCAAAAGAAGATGCACTTCTACACAACTCTGGCAAGTGATAATTGTGATAAACACTTTGTTTTCTACTTTTTTGAGTGGGTTTGCATGATAATAACTCAACATTGAGCAATTTATGGATGAGTGATTTTCTTTTAAACTACTAGTTCATGTTTGTGATATGGCACTGCAACAAGACTAAGCTATCTCTTCTTAGAAGTATGTTGTATGCCTGTGGTTACCCTTAGAATGGAGGGAAATTTGCCAGAAATATTTAGAAAGTTGGAAGAATTAACTGGCAATGGCAAGGCTTCTATAGCATTATGAAATAACTTTAATACCTCTAGTACTGAATTAAAAATTGACTCAAATAATAAGACAGCTAACAGTAATATTTAAATTTCAGAATTACAGACAGCTGCAACAACTTTAAAATGGGAGTTGCAAACAGAGGTGAAAAATCAATGTAATCAAGTACTAAATGAGGTCAATGAACAATTTTGTGAATTAAATAATGATATGAAACAAATGAAAGACCTTATGGAACATTGAGCGAATCTCAGACATCGAAGAAACGCTAAATGTATTAGAACAGACTAAAGATTCAAATGTAATGATTAGTTCCTAACTTACTTTTAATAGTTTGAAGGAACAAATAAACAAATCCATAAAACCTTATCTGATAGGTTAGACCAGTTATAAACTAATACTTGTACTCATATTAGATAGACATTTAAGACAGAGTCAGTGAATGACAATGATAGGTGTCCTAGTGAGTGTTCTAAGTCAGAATATCAACAATCTTTATTTTATAAGGAATGTGCTCATGAAGATTCTACTCAGGAACACAGTGCTTGTCAAGGAAGAGTGATTAATAAGAAAGATATTAAAGAGCATGGTAGTTTTAAGCTTTATGATAATAAGAATGTGAACATTTATGGATATGCAGAGGTAGGTTTAAATTAGGTGTACATATTACATGAGCTGTTATGTGAATCATGGGCTACAAAAAGAAAGGCTCACGAGTAATGGATTTTGTGTAATCTCTGACATTCTACATTATCTAAAGGTAGTGCATGGCTAGTACAAAGTGTATTGTTTAATGTGATTTAGGACATATCTATTGTTCAAACTAGTGTGGTGGTTATGTTATTTTATGCTGAGGGCACACATCATTGCTGCTGATGTGGTGTTCCTCACACAACCATTGGCAGAACCAGAAAGACTTTTATTTAGTTCATAAGCTGATTATTAAGATGTTTGTATTTTTTTATTTTATTTTCTAACCTGAGGACCATTAGCTTTATTAGGGATTTATTTATTTACTGTAAAACTTGAAGAAATAAACCAGTAAGTTCTTCACACATTACAATGGACCATATAAAACAGTTGGGATTCCCCATCCTAAAGTTTGGTTTTTGAAGGTCCCAGGGCAGATCAACAAAAAGGTTTACATATCATCAATATGGTGTTAAAAATTTAGACCCTCAGGAGAATGTGCAATCTTTGCTTATTTGATGGAGTGAGACTGCCATGTCCTGACGTAGTTGCTTCAGCCTTTCATATTTTGTTTCCCCCACAGCATTTTCTTGTACTCTTACCATCTCTACTGTCTGTTAATGAATTTTCCTTCTATAGGGTGGTGCACGATAAGTCACCTGATTTGTTTCATGAATAACACATTTGTTGTTGACAAGATTTGTAATTCACTGATGTGGAAGTAAAGAATACAGCTTGGAAATACAACCTAATGAATCACATGTTCAATATGACTGCCATTTTGGTTTACAACTTCTTCAAATCGCACATGTGCATTTGTGATGACTCTCCAACACACATCTTCTGGAATGGCGCGGCATAACTCAACAATGATGGCCCTACGTTGCACTGCATTTTCAGGTTTTCTGTGGTACGCCTTCTCTTTAAGGAACCCCTAAATGTTAATGTCCGGGCTGTGGGGCAGCCACATTCTTAATGCAGCATAACGTTCTGGAAATCTGTTTGACAATGCCCTAAGGCCAAGTCTTTCGTGTAGGACATCAAGCACAATGTTGGCAGTATGGGGGCGTGCTCCATCCTGCTGCAATGGAAGACATGAGGCCACGAGTTGAGGAAATAACTGGTTTTGCAGCATGTGTAAATAGTGTTCACTGGTTACTGTAGCATTGAAGAAGAATTGACCGATTATTCCATGGCTTCACATCGCAACCCACATGCACACTTTCTCCCCGTAGGTGTCTTTCATGTGGATTATTCATGATGGTTCACGTGCACAGAATTGTTCACAACACCATTCACATAAAAATAAGCTTACCGTAGTCAGAAAAACATGTGTTTTTTAGCACTGCCTCTTGGTCTTGCTCAATTGCCCACCTTGCAAACTGCAGTCTCCACTCCTTATCTCTCACAGTAAGCTTATGCACAACAGTCATCTTGTATGGATACCAGCGAAGATTGGATTGAATAATTCTTTGTACAAATTGGCGTGAAATTCCCAACTCGGCACTGGCTCTTCTTGTTGATTTACTTGGACTACGAGATAAAACCACTTGAACTGTTCCAACGTTTTGCGGCGAATGTACAGTATGTGTATGCAGCCGCTGATACTCCAAAACAGATCCAGTATCTTCAATTTTTTTTTTTTTTTTAAAAATCTGCATATTTTCTGTGAGCTGGGAGCCCACTGTGTGCCGAAAAGAGCAAGAAACCTTCTCTGTGTCAATGTAATATTGTTCGTCGCTGCGAACAATAACACAATCTTTGTCTTTTGTGTGACGCTCAACCGTCCTTTGCCCGCCATTGCAGCAAACTGAAATGGTGGACTCACTATGGAACAATAAACTTGCAATGACATCTGGTGAAATTTCCACAAACTGCATGAAGATGAGCGTACTATTTGAAAGCTATTGCCCCAATAGTATACTTGTAGGATCAAAATTCAATCAGGTGACTTATCGTGCGCTACCCTGTATTATCATATCTTAGTAATATAAACCAAATATAAGATGCAGAGAATCAGAATCACAAGAGTGATTATTCCATCAAAGACTGACATGAACTATCACAGACGTAAAATTAAGTTAATTAGTGAGTAAATATTACTTAAATTTTTTAAAGTAATTTTCTGAGTCAAACAACACAGTCTTGATTAGGTTCTTAAATGGAAACTTAAAGATATTTTTTCACTGAATATGTATGTGTGCATCACCATGCATAAATTCAAGAAAACAGTAATCGTCATACAGATATTTTGTAGTACTGGACTTGTAATAATTTTTGTGTGGTATATTAACTACTGTAAGTGATTGGGTAATTCCAACCCCTAGTTTAGTGGTTCTCAAATTGTTTTCCTTTGGGCTCCTCTTCAAGAGGAAAAATAGTATCAGCGCCTCCCCCTCCCCCCCCTCCCAAGCCCATTTAATCAAGAACAATAGTAATTTTTTTATATTTTCTTTGCCTTACTCTCTGTTTCATCAAATTCAATTTTGAAAGATCTTACAAAACAGAAACCAAAACAACATGAATTATTATAATGAAAATACAGAACAAATTGTTTATCTTTATCACATTTTCATTTACTCAGAAATTATGATACGAGCAATATTTACAACTCAGCAAACAAGCATTACGAGAGAATTTTACAAATTTAAATTACAAAGTTCAGTGTGATGGATTAGTTTGATTTTGACAAGAAAGTTTCTCAAGATGTGATGTAATAGCAGTAACAGTAGCTTGAAGTTCTTTCCTTGCATTCAGTCTTGAATGGTTGTTCAACTTCATAGATGACAAAAACCCAGAAAGCCAGCCTTGTACAAGTAAGTTGTTGCAAAAGGAGTCAGGATCTCCATCACATTGTGCCTCATCGTAGGTAATATCTTGCTAATATGTATCCAAAACTCCAACAAAGACACTTCATTAAACATACTCTTCAGTGAAGTATCACAACTGAGTTCCATAAACCGTTCTTGCCCTTTTATATCTAGACAAGATGGTCCAGGAGCATTTTTGAATGGACTTTTAATCCAATTAACTTTATCAAAATTGTGGCTGAAATATATTTTGGAGCAAACTTTCAATGTCGCAAAATGATGATGAATTCAGGCTTTTGACATAAATGTTTTCTGAGTATGGTACTGCGTCATAAAGTATAAAACTGTTGCTGCTGGAGAAAAACCAAAGTTTTGGCCATGGTTGCAGTGGCCTTCTTCTGGCCAGCAGACCCAGAAGCCACTGCAACCGTGGCCGAAACATTGGTTTTTCTCCAGCAGCAGTAGTTAGCTACATTATGAAACGGTACCATGCCCAGAAAACTTTTATGTCGACTGACTCTGGCTGCGGAAGCCTACGCAATTATAATTCAGGCTTTTATCTCCATTGGAAGTATCGGATAATTTGTGTCCTCTTACAGTGACTGTAGACTAGGGAACATACCTACTAACCTACTTTCCATTTGGTTTTGCCACACCCTAAATTTCTTTGTGAATGCCTTCACTTTTTCATTCCAAGATATTACAGCTGCCTGATTACCTTGAAGTGAAGTGTTCAGAACAATTAGTTTCTCAAAAAGGTCAGTGAGGTAAGCCATGTTCCATACAATACTCCTGTGGCTGAAAAAATGCTGAAGAGTGACTTTTCTCCTTTAAGAAATAGAATACCTCAGTTCAAATAGTCTTTTTAGTACTCTATCCTTTGAAAGATCCTGAATATTGTTAAAAAAGAGCAACTGAGTGTGTTCAGCTCACACCCCCTTACACAGCACTTTAAAATGCCTTGAATTTATAGCTTTTGCCTTAATAATATTAACTGTTTCCATAATGATTTACATCACTTCATGAACGGGTGGGCTAAGTTCTTTAGTGGCCAGAGCCTCTCAATGTTTCGTGAGCGAGTCCACACTGCATCAGAAGCTCACAGCTTACAGACGCTGAGTGAGCTCCATTGAGCATACTGGGCACCTATTCCACGACATGTCATTTTGATTAAAAAAAGTATTGATCACATCAAAAAGTCTTTGAGCTGTAGTGGTTTTCACTACTGACTCAGAGAAAAACCAATTTGTCTCAAATGTTACACTTATCAACAAAATAAGCATGAGCAATCAAATTATCATCTTTCATGAAAATCAGTTGCTTCATCCACTTAAAACGCAAAATAATTGTTACACAATTTATTGATTAATTGTTCAAATAAGTCATCAGAAATGTCTATAATTCTTCTATTCACTGTATCATTCGAGACAGGAATACTTTGCAGCCATTGAGAAAATGAATCACCAAACATTGTCAATACTATATCAATAACTTCTGGTAAAACTAAGAGTATCTGCAACTGTGTGTGGTTTCTTGCAATTGTAATACTATGCGAAATCTGGAAAGAAGGTAAAGAGACCTTAGAAGTCGCAATCATTGTTTTATTAAAAAATTTCTGGGTAGATAATAAACATTTATCAATAGTTTCCTGGCAAAAATTCTTTTGGTTACCCATTAATTCAGAATGTATGGTTTCAAGATGTCTCTCTATTAATTCACAATGTATGGCTTCAAGATGTCTCTTTAACTTACTAGGCTTCCTGCTATAGCTGTTAAAATGGTTAAACAAATTACACATGACTGACTGTAGTTTTCATGAAGCCTAGCAATAAATAGTTTTCATCATATCTTCCTCGTTTTCACCCTTGAAGTATCTCCCGAGGCTTCAAGATACATAATACAAAGCTTGCATTGTGCACAATAATTAAGGAAACAATCATAGTGCAGCTGACCATGGGCAATTCCACTGACTGGTGACATTGCCCAGCTAACCTGATCATTTCAAATACTGCTAAAAATATGACTTCAGTTTCATTGCCACCAATCATCAAAATTCAATTCAAATCAACAGCATTTTTTATGTTCAAAGGAAAAGATAAATGTTAATTGTCTGTGACTAAGATTTTTCTTTATTATTACACATACTGTGCCTCCCCCCCCCCCCCTTTTGCACCCGCCATGGGGGTTGTGCCCCACAGTCTGAGAACCACTGCCAAGATGATCTTACCTCATAAAAATTTACACTGGTAACCGTACAACTACACCAGCCATACTCTATTACCAAAACAAATTTTTTTGTTATTATCTTTTCACTGGCCCACAATAGGGCATGTTAGGATCACATTTTGGGACCTGCATAGGTAAAGCTGACAAAGTCCGTTCTGTAAGGTATGCTGAACATCTTGACCATCCAGCTCCTCAATGAAGAATTTGTCAGGGAGGGAATCTTGGGGTGGGGATTGGTATGGCAATCAGTCTTGGGGTATGTCTTCTTTCTTTCTTCAGTGCTAACACTCATAGTCCTTTCTTCTCCTTTCTTCCTTCTCCAATAGGAGTACCAGCTCTAATCCACCACTACCCATATTCAATAGTTTCTATCACAGAAACCCATCTTCGTTTCTTTTCACACTGTGATGCCCAAACCTGTTCTTACAGGAATGCCCAAGGGGTAAAAGACACAAACACACACAACCACCACCACTACCATAGCAGTTCAAATTATGTACTATCACATCTTTAGGTTTGATTCTGGAATTTTCAGGCATAAAAGGCATGAATATTGTAGGAAATCATATCAATGTAATGTGTTGCATGTTGGAAACACTACTGGTGGAATGGAAGGGAACTGCACCCATCCCCTAAATTTAGTTATGACATGCTAACATCCAGGAAAAATGATTGCAATTTGCTTGGGAGTACAATGACAGTATGACAGGAAATCAGGCAATTACATACAATTTTACAACTATCCATTTAGAACATTAAGAGAGGAACATAGGTGGCAACTTTTCTAGTAGAAAGGAAACAGTACACTGTCATTTGTAAATAGGTTTAGTAGATAAGGTGAAGTCATACCTACAAGAAGACACCTTGTCAAACTAGATAAAAAGGGAAGGAGTACTTCATTTTTTCTGGATGGCATAGTGTATCTTGTATAAATTGTAAGAAAAGGTTAGGTGAGCCCAGGAAAGGGAGGACTTATACCAAGGTAAGGTTGATCCACAGAAGGAATGACCTGTACCATGCTAGACTTTGCAAGGAAGGCAAGAACAGCAAAGACTTTAAATGGTTGAGAAGTATCATCCTACAGAAAAACATGTCCAAACAGTTCTTACAGAAAGTAAGGAATGGTAGTGAATTATGTTTCCCATTTCTGAAGAGTTCTCCCCACTAATAAAGTACAAGGAGACATATCTTGATTGAGCAGAGTAGTAAAAGATACATGTCCATACTGTAACTGCATATATAAAAAGCAAGCGACAGAGTTTTGCTATCGATGGTAAGGGCTTGTGATTACCTAGAAGCATGTACCTCCTTAGATATGATGTAGCAAGGTTCATTTAAAAGAAATGTAACTAGCCTATGTATTACTTAGAGCAAATCATAGAAACAAGTCAGTGAATACCTTTTCAAACAAAGAGGCAAAGATAATTTAATATGGGGTGAAAAGTTAAAAAGAAGATTTTTAATTTCTCCCACGTTTACTGTATTGCAGTGGTACTGCTGGGCACAATTTGTTAACCAAGTCGAAATGGTACCTCCTGATGCTTAAAAAAAGAATAGCAAATAACTTAAGTTGTAAAGTGGAGATTTTCCACAAATAATTAACAATAGTGAAAAAATACAAATAACATCAGTAAAACTTATACAAGAAACACTGAA